>NC_035444.2:87380285-87475480 GCF_002127325.2 Helianthus annuus | reverse complement strand
CTTCAATGCCCATAGGTATTGGATGGCGTGGATCCAAACTCTTTGACCCCCTCATAAGTTAACTACTATTAATACTATAACCCAGCTATTTAGGACTGTATCCCTGCTGACTCAGACTACTTAGCCGAGGGTAACGTCACCGCCAAAAGCGGGGCCTACCATAATTTGCATTAATAACTTAATTCATTATCTTCCAATAATCCGACCCTTTAGGATTGTATCCTTGCTGACTCAAACTACTGGGTTGAGGGTAACGTCGCCTTCAAAAGAGGGGCCTACTACAATAACTAAGATAATATCTTAAACAAGTGCAAAAGTGCGAAAATAATCAAAGGTTATACTAATACACGAGTCGGATCCAAGTGATTCATCTTGTCTATCTATTTTTATTTTATTTTATTTTTCAGCATTTAGTTAGTTTTTATTTTCTTAGTTTAAAAACATTTTTCTCACTTTTTGATTTGGTTAGACGTTGAGGATAAACCGGTATTAAAAGCTCTTGTGTCCTTGGACGACCTCGGTATCTTACCAACACTATACTACGTCCACGATGGGTGCACTTGCCCATATGTGTGTTTAGTGTTAGTGAATATCGTGTTTTTATAAATTTAAAACTTGGCTAAAGGTGTAAAAAGGGCTTAATTATACATATAAATTATATACACACTACACACGCATCACATACACACATACACACATACACACATATACACATATACACATACACACATACACACATACACACACACATACATACATACATACATACATACATACATACATACATACATACATACATACATACATACATACATACATACATACATACATACATACATACATACATACATACATACATACATACATACATACATACATACATACATACATACATACATACATACATACATACATACATACATACATACATACATACATACATACATACATACATACATACATACATACATACATACATACATACATACATACATACATACATACATACATACATACATACATACATACATACATACATACATACATACATACATACATACATACATACATACATACATACATACATACATACATACATACATACATACATACATACATACATACATACATACATACATACATACATACATACATACATACATACATACATACATACATACATACATACATACATACATACATACATACATACACACACACACATACATACATACATACATACATACATACATACATACATACATACATACATACATACATACATACATACATACATACATACATACATACATACATACATACATACATACATACATACATACATACATACATACATACATACATACATACATACATACATACATACATACATACATACATACATACATACATACATACATACATACATACATACATACATACATACATACATACATACATACATACATACATACATACATACATACATACATACATTCATACCTACATACATACATACATACATAACTGCATACATACCTACCTACTCACCATATATACATACATACTTGTAGCCACATATATATATATATATGTTCATACCTACACGCGCATGTACCTTCATACTCAAATACATAATGCTTACGCCCATACATAGCTCTTGTGAGCATACATACACCGATACCTACATATATACCTACCTGAATACATAACTACATACTTACCTGCATTCATAAAACGAATCATAACTACACACGTGCATACCTTCGCTCACACGTACATATACTTACATAATTGCATAAATACATTCATACATACGTACTAACTCCTATTCATGATTACTTAAAATCTTAAGCCACTGGATTGAAATGAAATATATATACATACATGCATACTTACGTACTTAATTCATTACCCCGCATACTCGCTCACATACCCCGCTCTTACTCACAGATCATAATCACTTTAAAAATATCTTTCGGGTATGATTCGGGTCTTAAGGATGAGTTCCATACTCACCCGCAACTTACCAAGCCATTTGGTAGGATTGATGAACATTATAAAAACTTATCGAGGCTTAGAATGAGTTCACAGGACCCGAATCTGAGGAAAAACAATGAATTACGTAAACGTCATAATTTGCTTCTGGCCTCCACCGTAAGCTACGATGGCTACCGTAGCTTACGGTGGCCATAAAAACCCATACGGTGGATGTTAACTGCCTTACGGGAGAAAAAGGCCCAGAACCCACCGTAACTTACGGTGGGCACCGTAAGTTACGGTGATGCCCAGATCAGCTTACATTTTAAAAACTAAAACTCGCATAACTTACTTGTTTTGCATCTGTTTCACTTGAAACTTGTTTCTAATTGTCCGTAAAACATTTCCCTACATATTAGACTAAGAATCCTTGCCCCAGGTCCTTATCTTTACGAATTTCATTACCGCTACCTTACTTATACATATTTATTCGACCCGTTTAAACCCATCAAGTCACCTTCGACTTAGAAGACTACCTCCGTTAAAACTAGTTAAATACTTATCTTAATACCTTCATTCATTTCATACCCATACATAATCTCCATTCATCCATAAACAAGAAATTTCTATATATATGTATACTAAGAAGTGATCCGGAAGTCACTTACCTTGTGCATCCGTGTTCGTAACCGCTTCCTTGCCTCATCTTGACCCGTTAGCCTTCCAGGCTTGGTTCGTGCTAGTGTGGTTCCTATTCTTTCATGCCGTCATTCCATAATTATGTTGGTATTCATGCTCATTCATATTAACATACATTTTCCAACTTTTATCTATATTGACTTTCACTAACACGCATAAGACATGATTTGTCAACCACATAGTTCAATATCTTCGAAATCCAAATTCGTTATCACAGATAACACATAATTGTTCTAGCACGTATTCCATGATCTCTCGATTCTATATTTGTGTCAAAATGCCTAACCATGTTATAAATTCTCGGTTGACTTTCAGAAAGTCAACCTTCTAGCATATAACTTCCAACTTATGAAGACGCATTCATGTTGATATAGTAGACCATATTAATGACATGATATTCATTCCATACATATTGTTGTATGACACTAACAACTACATATCAACTAGTCACATACACAATATACCATTTACATTTCATAATCATGGTGTAGGACACACACATCCCTATGCACATGATCAACTAACTACATATATGCACACGTATCGTCAATTCAACACATACTAACATATTCATGATTCTATAGTTGACAACCATATTCAAAGCTAGTAATTTGACATAATCTCAACATCATTCTTTACTAGTAAGTCCATAAGCTATCCATTTAGTGCACATCCAAATCCAAATTACTATTAGGCCACTAATCCGACATATGATGTGCACCTCATCATTCAAGCCTAGAATATAAGTTCTAATACGTATTTTCACCCAATCATTCCATCAACTACACCTTCTTATGCAATCCTTCAACAATTTATCTTCTTATGATTATTTATCATCAATCATGTCAGCATATAACTTCCAACTTATGAACACGCATTCATGTTGATATAGTAGACCATATTAATGACATAATATTCATTCCATACATATTGTTGTATGACACTAACAACTACATGATCAACTAGTCACATACACAATATACCATTTACATTTCATAATCATGGTGTAGGACACACACATCCCTATGCACATGATCAACTAACTATATATATGCACACGTATCGTCAATTCAACACATACTAACATATTCATGATTCTATAGTTGACAACCATATTCAAAGCTAGTAATTTGACATAATCTCAAAATCATTCTTTACTAGTAAGTCCATAAGCTATCCATTTAGTGCACATCCAAATCCAAATTACTATTAGGCCACTAATCCGACATATGATGTGCACCTCATCATTCAAGCCTAGAATATAAGTTCTAATACGTATTTTCACCCAATCATTCCATCAACAACACCTTCTTATGCAATCCTTCAACAATTTATCTTCTTATGATTATTTATCATCAATCATGTCATTATCAACCTCTACACATGTTCATCCGGTGTTTAGCATACAATTTCACATACTAGCTTACACGAGGCTTTTCATCAAACACTTGGTGTGCGTCCACCATTTAATGCACAATGTACAACTAATTCATGCATAATCTTCCAAGTTCATACATAGTTCATCAAATCTTCCTACTAATCAACAATACTATTCACACATATTCATCAAACATAACAAACAACACATTCCTTTCAATTCATCTAACAAGATTCCATCATATTCAACATGGCACATCAACATTGAACAAGAATTGATCATGGTGAAATACCCATATCATCTTCATCACTCAACTTAGTTTGTTTCCATCTTTAAACATCAATTAATCAAAATTATGCCTCACACATGTTTCCTAAGATGATACTAACACCTATTCATGCTTAATTTCATACAATTTCGTGGATTGATCATAACCCACTTCATATCAAAATCACCAAATCATAAATTACAACTTACCAAGTGATTTATAGGGCTAGATGATCATGAATTCATGTACATGCATTAGATCCGAGCTGAATTTCCCTTTCAATTTGATGATTTTAGTGAAACTAGGGTTTGAACCCCTTTTTTCTCCTTCCTGACCATCGACACACACACACACACTATGTGTGTGTGGGGTGTTTTAATTTTAATTTTATAAATTCATGTTTCCCACTTAACGGTTTTGGTCCCTCTAGTTTCATTTTGGTTATATGAGGGATTAAAACTCATTTCTTTTTATCAACCGGGTTTTAATTTACCAAGCCCGTTTTTGGGGTGTTACAGTGTGTGGGTGGGTGGGTAGGTTAGGTTCATTTGTGAACAACCCCTTTGATAGTGAACTGTGTGAACTAATCCTAGCCCTTGATTATCAATACACAAGTGTAAATCAATGGCCATAATTTGATCAGGATTTGATGACGAAAATACACTAGTATATTTTACGATTTGATGATGTAAATCAAGGGCCAGGATTTGTTCACCCAGTTCACAAATACACCAATGTTCACTTTAGAACCCCACATATATATATATATATATATATATATATATATATATATATATATATAAACAGGATCAGAAGAAAACGCCCTAAAGTGTGAGAACGGTGAGAACGCATCCTGACCCAACACGTGGCGTGGGATATGATCAGGGTGTGAGGGGCTTTTTTGTCTTTTCAATCTTCATTATTTCCCAATTTCGTGTAACATGCTGCTTCATTTTTGCGTCTAAGATTATTTTGGCGTTAACTATATTCATTAACTACTTGGCGTTTTATTGTTTCTTGGATCTGTCACGTTGAATTAATTGTTTTTGTGTCACATAGATAAATTTTTTTGGCGTTATGGTGTTTCCCAGGTCAATTTTTTGGCGTTCGTGGCGTTGTTAATAATTCATTATGATTCATTAATATATTCATAAGATTACAATAAGACCAAATGAAAACAAACTAATAGTCTTCTGTGTATGGGATTACATCATAGATGTACCCATCGTTTTGTTCATAACTTTCTTCAGATTCATTATCATCAAATTTTAGATTAGCATATAACGCCATCACCTCATCTGTTAAGGCTGTAACACTTCTCATCCTTTTAGGATTTTGGCATTTTGTTTTTAATGGCGTTTAGTCAATTATTGGTGTTTTTAATAAGACATTGTTTTGGCATTTTATATAGTAACAAGGTGCTTTGCCAGCATCCGTTCTCACAGTTTTCGTACTATTAGGCATTTGGTGTTTGTTGTTTTTGACGTTTTATATAATAATGTATTTTATTAGTAGATAATTAGATAACAAACAACAGATAATTAGATAACAAAACAATATAAAATGAAAATAAAAAATAAATAAAAGAAGATAATCTAATTTCTCATCCAAATCTTCACCGTCATCAGCCTCTTCTTCTTGAATTTGTTTTGGCATTTTGAACATTTGAATACCTTAGCTAGATGCCAATTTTCCTACATAACGTCCGTCTTTTAGACGAAGCTGATTAGTGGCATCCTGTATTTTGGTGTGATATATTCTTGTTTGGTGACATGTCATTGAAGATCAACCCGTGCTTCGATGCTATTATAATAATGGAGTCCAAAATAGCATTTACACTGGTTTCTGCATATATTCATCAAGAACAAAGCTCACATGATGACATATCACTGTTATCAGTCTCTTTTTCTTGAATATTTATCCATCTCATTCAACAAAAGCTATAGAGATACCCACCTCAGAGAAGAATCCATTCAGTGAAACTTCAGGTAGAACAATACTGGATATAGAAGAAAAGTGTTTTGCCATCTGTGGTTTTTTAACTCTTTTTTTGGCGTTTAAAGTGAGTAGTTTCTAGGAAACATGGCGTTTGTTTTCTGGGTGTGATCAATTGATTGTGTAGAGACCTCTCTCTTATAGGATGTTTTTGGCGCGTAGTTTAGGCGGGATTTTTATTATAATAAATGATAGTAATAAAGTAACCGTCTTTTCAGTTATTGTGTGTACTTACTGTTTTGTTCAACTTTATCAGTTTAGGGTGATAGGCGTCCCATCTTCCAAGTTTGGCGTTTTTAATGGCGTTATGTAGACCAAAACGACAAAATACAATAACAGAGAAAATATTAAACAGGGAAAATATGTTTTTTATTATTTTTTGGCGTTTTGTAAGCAATAACTTTTTGTGGTATTTTTTTGGCGTTTTGAAACTAAATAGAGAAATATAGCATTTTATTATCTTAGAAAAAAAAAAGATTACACAGAAGAAAACCAAAAAAAAAAATTAAAACTTCTCGTCAGAAGGTACTTTATCTGAGAAGTATTCATCACTTCCTTCGTCTTCTTCCTCGGAGTCTTCATCTAGACTTTCATCCATGTCATCACTTTCACTTACTTCGGCTTCTTGTTGTTGAAGATTCTGAAGCCTCCATTTGAATATGTCCTGTATCAATGCCATTTTTAAGTCCATGTTTGTGTTCAAACAAGTGGCGTTGTGCAATTCTTCCACAAATCCAATCCCCAGCTTTGTCATGATGTCTTCAAGCAGGTAGTCTTCCTGCTCTCCATTGTGACGTATAACGGTCACCATGTCTGTTTCCTCATCAAAACGCCATGATGTTATGACTGGGTCCGTTTTTCCATCTGCTTTGCTTGGTCCAAATTTCCTTGTTAATGTTTTCATAAGCTTATGTGTTTCATTACATTCGTTATCTAGAGCGATGCAAGCGATAGGATACCCCTCTGTACCTTTTCTCCCATCTTCAAAATTGCTTTGAATGTCCTAACATACACCCTCCTTCTGTTGTCAAAATGTATGACGAATCTTCTTATTCTCAGAGTGTATCTCCATGAAACGATGGTTGCCATTTTTGGCGTTTTGGTTAAACTTGGCGTTTTTGGTAAAAGATGTTTTTCAGAATGATGGATTGAAGTGATTATGGAAGCGATGTTTAACGTCGTTTATATAATGATGTTTTTGGCGCGTAATTTAGGAGGGAATTTCTTCTAATAAATGTTAATAATTGAATTTCAGTTACTGTGTTGTTTCGTCTTCCAGTATCTCCAACACGTTTTATCACTAATCTTTGGCGTTTTGTGTTAATTGCGTTTTTTTTTTGTTTTGAATGACGTGTTCTCATCTTAGTTGGCGTTTTGAATTTGAGCAGTAAAAGACCTTTTTACCCTTAATGAAGCGCGTCCACTTAATAAAATTGTTGTTATTTACGAAAACGCCACCGCGCCAATCCAGTCCATAGATTGTTTTGATCGGACGATCCATAACCGTTCTCACTTTTCTCACACTTTTCACCGTTTTCCCTAAATCCTGACCCTATATATATATATAGGTTCTATGCGGAAGACTAAATATTGCGAGAACATGTAGAACAAAATGAATCACAAATTTTTTCAATTCTAAAAATATAAAAAGTAAATGAAAAAGTTACAAATATAAGATAAATTGTTTCTCACATTAGAATTCAAACCAAAATGTGGAAAATTTCTAGTTTTTATTTAATCTACACATATGCAGGTTATGTGTATGTTAAATTACCTACATGTATGTAGGCTATGTGTAAGTAAAAATGTATGGTTTTTTATATATATAAAATACACATATGAATGTAAGAAATATAAAATTTTAAAAATATGTATCTTAAATCTCAAAATTTAGTGATTTGGAGTTGTTCTTTTTTTTTTCTTGCAATAACTAATATTATGCAGGTTATGTGTATGTTAAATTACCTACATATATGTAGGCCATGTGTAAGTAAAAATGTATTGTTTTTTTTATATATATAAGTATACATATGAATGTTAGAAACACAAAATTTTAAAAATATGAATCTTATATATATATATATATATATATTAAAATTGTGATTTAAAAATATTTATAACATATACGTGTGTGTATATATACACACACATACGTATATGTTATAAATCTTTTTAAATAACAATTTTAATAAATAAAACCTATGATTTAATTTATATATATATATGTACACATAAAAAATAGAATATTGGGGCGGTTAGAAAAAAATTATTGGGTATAAGAACCGTTCGGGTCACGAATATAGATAACTGATGGATGTCACATATTACATGTCTTGTATCCGGAGTTCTTGTTAGTTTGTTAACAATAACTGTTAAAATTTATGCATTTGTTTTTCTTACGGTTCCAATTTTTATATATACTTCACTTTTAACAATTACCACAAATAAAATATGGCAAATTACATTGATAATATCATCATCGTAAAATGTTTGAAATATTTAAAATATATATGTAAATTTCATGATGATGTTGATCTTGAAAAAAATTCCTATTTTATAACATACAAAATATATATAATATCATAAAATAAAGAAAAAAATATTTTTTCACATCGTTGAAGCTACTACAATAAAGCATTAATTACTGAAAATTGGTCAACAAAAAATAATAAAAATTAATAATTTTGGTATAAGATTTGGGTGAAAGGGAATGTGTTTTTGGTAGGGTTGTTCATGAGTCAAGCCGAGTTGGGTTGGGGTAAGCTTGGGCTCGGCTCGATTATAAACCGAGCTGGCTCGGCTGTGCTTGGTTTTAAGCTGAGCTGGCTTGACTCGGCTTGGTTTGGTTTGGCTTGATTTTAAAAAGAAAAATTAATACATAGCTCTTAAAATTCAGTAGTCTAAATTATTATCCAATATTTCAAAAGAACATATCCAAAATAAGTTTAACCTAATACATTACAACTCAAAATCAAGTTCAAGAACACTAAGAGATTGTTTGTTTACCTCTTAATGAGGCTCTTAATGGATCAGATCTCTTACTGGTTCAGCACTTAATTGTTCAGACTGTTTGTTTTAATAGCAGATGTCTGAATGATTCAGACATTTGCCTCTGAATGGTTAAGATTTATACAGAGTTTGAATGGTTAAGACCTTTAATCTGAATTGGTCAGACATTTGCCTCTAAACGGTTAAGCATTATACAGGCTCTTAATGGTTCAGACTTCTTACTGGTTCAGCACTTAATGGTTCAGACCTCTTACCGGTTCAGCACTTAACCATTCAGATGTTGCCAAACAGTCCCTAAATAAGTTTTGACTTTCATCGAAATACAATATTAGTTCATGAGAATGGTATTCAACCTTCATATATGCCACACATATATATTTACAAGCCCAAATACATGTACATAATAATCAGTTTTTATAATATATTATAATGTATATGAAAAAAAAATAATGAACGGCAAATATGGATCACTAACGGATCACTAGAGTATCATCGTGCCACCAGCGGAACCACCTGATCATATCCATCTCCACTAGGCATAATACCTATACACCAATTCAGGAAGAAACCCAATAAATATGGGAAAACCCCCTTGTGAAAATCGAATCCAAGACCTATTGGTCACAAAGTCTTATTACTCCCCCAAGATGTTACTAGGCTATAAAGCCATGGACTAATGTATATGAAATAAAATACATTATAAGTAAAATAATTCGAGCTACCAAGCGAGCCAAACCGAGCCAATCCGGCTCGGCTCAATTTCAAATCGAGCTATATCGAGCGAGCTTTTTCCGAGCTAAAATCCGAGCGAGCTCCGAGCCGCGAGCCTTTTGGACAACCCTAGTTTTCGGGTAATCAAATTAGGTATTACCTGATACCATAACCGTACCCGAAATCACGGAATTCTTTATATTTATCATATAGTTGGTCTCATGATTACCCGTCCCATTACCTGTCTCGGAAGTTGGGGTTTATCTATTTCGGTCATAGGTGTAGATGTGTTTGTGATTGTGTGGCTGTTAGTGAGAACAGGTGTGAATGTTTGCTCAGAAAGAACGAGAGTAATTGTGGTGTGTTTATTTAGCATGTGTTAGCTCAGAAAGTAGGGGTTAAAATTAGACGGTTTGGTTATAACGTATGAGATGATATCTATATATATTTAAAAATTTAGTTATATGAACTTTTTTAGAACCTTCATTATGACCCTCTTAAATACATTTTTTAAGGTTCATTAATTTAGTTATATCAACTTTTTTACAACCTTCATTTTTTAAGGTTCATTAATGATACTATATTTAGGTTAGTCACACAACTCTAAAATATGTATTTAAATCAAATTAAAAGAATTAAACTTTTTATAAATCATGTGGTATCCAAAGCCATATAAATGAACCATCACATTCATAATTAATAGTGTACAAGTGGTAGGTTATAAAACATTTCCCAAGGATACTTGCAAAAATTAAGTAATTACAATTTATAGTGCTTATGGTACAACACTTAATTACCTTAGTCAGGGGGCATAATTGTCCTTCTCATTATCGTCTTTAAGGGCCATAAGTCCAAGTAATTCAAATAATTCACATAATAGTAGTTCATTAATAATTCAATTAATAAAGGATGATTTATCTAATCCAAATAATAAAGACAGTGACATCAACTATCGTAACCGAACCTTCAAACAATACTTCATTATCCAAATAATAAAGACAGTGACATCAATCATCTTCTTCATCGTAACCGAACCATTTCATCTTTTAAACATCTTCCAATAAATCGAATCATATAACATTAATGGTAACCGATACTTAATGGGTTGATTAATGGCTTCAACTGGTAAATCGGTATAAAATGCCACTCCGTAACAAACACGGGAACCTTTTCACACTCATACCCGCTCACGAGTTCGCTTCTTGACTCGCATGTGTTTCATCAGAATCTAATCGGACTTCGGAAGTTACGACTGAATTCAAACAGTCCATTCTCTTTTCTAAAGCAGGTACCATTTTTTCCCTTAGATCGTTCCATGTTCAATTTTTAGTGCTTTTGATTTATACTATATTATAAAGCATTTCATAAGGATGACGGTAAAATTTAAGTAATTGCAAGTTTTTATGCTTATAGTACAATACTAAATGAGGTTAGTTTTTAGGTTAAATGGTCATTTAACGTGAATACTATTTTAATTTTTTACAATTTATTATAAATTTAAGTTAACACAAATGAGTTAATTAAAATAATAGAATTAAAAGAGTTAATTGAATTAAGACGCCAGAGAGTCACACCTTTGAACTTCATTCCTCTTCATCTTCCCCCATGGTTTATGAAGCCAATTAAACCAAAATTGATTACAATCATCCTACATATAAAAACCAATTCAAGAAACTCTAACTACAAGCTAGGATACCAAAAGTCGCTTTAAAATTAATTAAATTGCATTGTTTTATTGTGCCTCTTTGAATATCCCTGTCATTTAATATCATTCATTAGGATATGATTAATTTGTAGACAGTTGAACGGTCTTTGGTTATGCTATAAGATTGTCGGCTTTGTTATGTTTGTAGGTTCATAGTTTCCTTTCCTCCTCTATTGCCATGGCCAACCCCCTTAGTTTGCAAACGTCCGACGGTGGTACAAGCAGTCATATGTTCCTTAGTGAACTCCGTAAAGGGAGCACCGAACCTATCATGATAATGGTTTGTAGAAAATGGGACGTGACACGTGTTAACGGCAAGTACATGAGCACCGACTATATTGTCACTGACATAAAGGTAGTTTTTTACGCTCTGCTATCCCACATTCTTGCGCTTTTCTACTTTTGATTCTGAAACAAAAATCTACGCCTTTATTTACGCAGGGAGGTGTGATGCATTGCACCGCAAGGAACAACATTGCCCACTATTTCTTTGACAAACTCAAAGAGGTATATTTGGTCAACGGTTTCGCCGTGTAATTGTGCATATTTATTTTTAGATAACCGTCTACATAAATGTTTCGTGCTTTTCCTTCGCAGGCTTGCTTATGCAGATTCGGATTCAGAAGAAACAGTTGATAGTGACCCACATGAAAGGTATACCGTCTGCACTTAGTGTTAGTAATGAAAACCCGTACTACTTTTCGATGCATATATACGTAAACATAGTATACCATTTTTAATAGTTTTCTTTAAGTTATTTCACTGCAGTCAGTTAGTTGGCTGGTGATGGGATTGGGGATGATGGTGGCATGCGTTAGCTAAAGTTTGGTCTATGTGTTGTCCAATAAGATAGGAAGGCATGCGAGAGTTTATGCGTTTTTCCTTTTTCTGTTTCATGTTTTTTTTTCTTGGAAGACATCTTTTTTCACTTCTTTTTGGCCGGCAAGTTTGGCAAGGGAACAACTTATGGTCCATGGTTTAATAAAGTTTAAGCACGCCCCTTTGTAGGCGTATTGTCTTACATGTTATGCACCGGCCATGTCAGACGTCTTACCACGAACAAACAATAGCTATTATGCATGCCGTGCATCGCACGGGCTTTCTCCCTAGTCTAACTATAAAAGTTTATGAAAAAATATAATTAACACTTCTTTTCCGGCATGCATCATATTATTTGTAAATGACATAAAATATAAAAGTCGATTCTAATATTGGTTTTGTTCTGTTAATTCAGTTCGTTATGCACGTATAACTTGGAAAATTTGTAAGTGAAATGGGGTTTTACTAAATTTTGGACTTAAATTTTATATTTATATCCGAGTTCATAAATAGTTACTTACTTGAAATAAATACTTTTAAAGTTGGGTGAGTAGCATAAATTTTATATTTGTCATAAATTAATTGGTTGTTTAATTTAAACTTTCCAAAATTAATTTCATGAATCATCATGGAGGTTATGATTATAACTCTTTGCTGTTTATTTTCTTGACTTTATATCTCTTAAATGTCAATATATACACGTGTGATTTAGTTTATAAATATTTTTCAATGCGAGAACCTCAATCAAAGAGTAAAAAAGGCGTAAGTTTCACAATGGTGTAAAACTAAAATGGAATATACTGGGCTAGAATTCGAGTTACATGAACAAGGGCCAAACAAACCACCCAAAAATGGAATCGTCGAGCGAAAACACTTGACAACCTTCTGGAAGCAGCTTTTTTTGCCACCAGACCATTCTCCATCAATTAGGAATCTAATCTCGTCACTAGACACATTCCTTAAATTGTATCCGTTTTTTGAATGTTTATTTTTTGGTGACTAATCCGCATATATATCACCATTGCTCTTAATTTTCTTGATTGTATTCTCTTAAATGTCAACATATACACGTGTGATTTAGTTTACGAATAATTTTCAATGCCGAGAACTTCGATCAGAGAATAAGAAAGGCGTCAGGTTCACAATTGTGTAAAACTAAAATGGGATATACCGGGCTAGGATTTGAGTTACAGGAACAAGGGCTAAACCAACCACCAAATAATGGAATCGTTGAGCGAAAACACTTGACAACCTCCTGGACGCAACTTTTCTTGCCACCAGACCATTCTCCATCATTTAGAAATGTGATGCCGTCACTAAACACATTCCTTAAATTGTAGTCATTTTTTGAGTGTCTATTTTTTTTGTATCTAATCCGCATATAAATCACCATTCCTCTTGATTTTCTTGACTGTATATCTTTTAAATGTCAACATATACACGTGTGATTACGAAGATTTTTCAATGCCGAGAACTTCGATCAGAGACTAAACAAGGCGTAAGGTTTACAATGATGTAAAACTAAAATGGGATATACAGGGTTTGGATTAAGTTACAGGAACAAGGGCCAAACCAATCACCCAAGAATGGAATCGTCGAGCGAAAACACTTGACAACCTCCTGGAAGCAGCTTTTCTTGCCACCAGACCTTTCGTCATCAGTTAGGAATCTGATGTCGTCTCTAAACACATTCCACAAATTGTAGCCGATTTTTTGAGTGTTTATTTTTGGTGTCTAATCCGCATATATATCACCATTGCTCTTGATTTTCCTGACTGTATATCTCTTAAATGTCAACATATACACGTGTGATTTAGTTTATGAAGATTTTCAATGCCGAGAACCTCGATCAGAGAGTAAAAAAGGCGTAAGCTTCACAATGGTGTAAAACTAAAATGGGATATACCGGGCTAGGATTCGAGTTAAAGGAACAAGGGCTAAACCACCCACCCAAGAATGGAATCGTCGAGCAAAAACACTTGACAATCTTCTGTAAGCAGCTTTTATTGCCACCAGACCGTTCTCCATCAATTAGGAATCTGGTGCCGTCACTAAACACATTCCTTAAATTGTAGCCATTTTTTGAGTGTTTATTTTTTGGTGTCTAATCCGCATATATATCACCATTGCACTTGAGTTTCTTGACTGTATATCTCTTAAAGGTTAACATATACACGCGTGACTTAGTTTACGAAGATTTTTCAATGCCGAGAACCTTGATTAGAGAGTAAAAAAGGCGTAAGGGTCACAATGGTGTAAAACTAAAATGGGATATACCGGGCTAGGATTCGAGTTACAGAAACAAGAGCCAAACCAACCACCCAAGAATGGAATTGTCGAGCGAAAACACTTGACAACCTCCTGGAAGCAGCTTTTCTTGCCAACAGACCTTTCTCCATCAATTAGGAATCTGATGCCGTCACTAAACACATTCCTTAAATTGTAGCCATTTTTTGAATGCTTATTTTTTGATGTCTAATCCGCATATATATCACCATTGCACTTGAGTTTCTTGACTGTATATCTCTTAAATGTCAACATATACACGTGTGATTTAGTTTACGGAGATTTTTCAATGCCGAGAACCTTGATCAGAGAGTAAAAAAAGGCGTAAGGTTCACAATGGTGTAAAACTAAAATGAGATATACCGGGCTAGGATTCGAGATACAGGAACAAGGGCCAAACTAACCACCCAAGAATGGAATTGTCGAGCGAAAACACTTGACAACCTACTGTAAGCAGCTTTTCTTGCGAACAGACCTTTCTCCATCAATTAGGAATCTGATGCCGTCACTAAACACATTCCTTAAATTGTAGCCATTTTTTGAGTGCTTATTTTTTGGAGTTTAATCTGCATATATATCATCATTGCTCTTGATTTTCTTGACTGTATATCTCTTAAATGTCAACATATACACGTGTGATTTAGTTTATGAAGATTTTTCAATGCCGAGAACCTCGATCAGAGAGTAAAAAAGGCGTAAGCTTCACAATGGTGTAAAACTAAAATGGGATACACTTGGCTAGGATTCGAGTTAAAGGAACACGGGCCAAACCAACCACCCAAGAATGGAATCGTCGAGCGAAAACACTTGAGAACCTCCTGGAAGCAGCTTTTCTTGCCACTAGACCTTTCTCCATCAATTAGGAATATGATGCTGTCACTTAACACATTCCTTAAATTGTAGCCATTTTTTGAGTGTTTATTTTTTGGTGTCTAATCCGCATATATATCACCATTGCTCCTGAGTTTCTTGATTGTATATCTCTTAAATGTCAACATATACTCGTGTGATTAAGTTTACGAATATTTAAAATGCCGAGAACCTCGATCAGAGAGTAAAGAAGGCGTAAGGTTCACAATGGTGTAAAACTAAAATGGGATATATCGGGCTAGGATTCGAGTTACATGAACAAGGGCCAAACCAACCACCCAAGAATGGAATCGTCGAGCGAAAACAGTTGACAACCTTCTGGAAGCAACTTTTCTTGCCACCAGACCTTTCTTCATCAATTAGGAATCTGATGCCCTCATTAAACATATTCCTTAAATTGTAGCCATTTTTGAGTGTTTATTTTTTAATTTCTAATCCGCATATATATCACCATTGCTCTTGATTTTCGTGATTGTATATCTCTTAAATCTCAACATATACACGTGTGATTTAGTTTACGAAGACTTTTTTAATGCCGAGAACCTCGATTAGACAGTAAAAAAGGCGTAAGGTTCACAATGGTGTAAAACTAAAATGAGATATACCGGGCTAGGATTCGAGTTACATGAACAAGGGCCAAACCAACCACCCAAGAATGGAATCGTCGAGCGAAAACACTTGACAACCTCCTGGAAGCAGCTTTTCTTGCCACCAGACCTTTCTCCATCAATTAGGAATTTGATGCCGTCACTAAACACATTCCTTAAATTGTAACCATTTTTTGAGTGTTTATTTTTTGGTGTCTAATCCGCATATATATCACCATTGGTTTTGATTTTCTTGACTGTATATTTCTTAAATGTAAACATATATACCTTTGATTTATTTTACGAAGATTTTTCAATGCCGAGAAGCTCGATGAGAGAGTAAAAAACGCGTAAGGTTCACAATGTTGTAAAACTAAAATGGGATATACCGGGATAGGATTCGAGTTACATGAACAAGGGCCAAACCAACCACCCAAGAATGGAATCGTCGAGCGAAAACAGTTGACAACCTTCTGGAAGCAACTTTTCTTGCCACGAGGCCTTTCTCCATCAACTAGGAATTTGATTCCGTCACTAAACACATTCCTTAAATTGTAGCCATTTTTGAATGTTTATTTTTTAGTGTCTAATCCGCATATATATCACCATTGCTCTTGATTTTCTTGATTGTATATCTCTTAAATGTCAACATATACACGTGTGATTTAGCTTACAAAGATTTTTTAATGCCGAGAACCTCGATCAGAGAGTAAAAAAGGCGTAAGGTTCACAATGGTGTAAAACTAAAATGGGATATACCGGGCTAGGATTCGAGTTACAGGAACAGGGGCCAAACCAACCACCCAAGAATGGAATCGTCGAGCGAAAACACTTGACAACTTCCTGGAATGAGCTTTTTTTGCCACCTGACCTTTCTCAATCAATTAGTAATCTGATGCTGTCACTAAACACATTCCTAAATTGTTGCAATTTTTTGAGTGTTTATTTTTTGGTGTCTAATCCGCATACATATATATCACCATTTCTCTTGATTTTCTTGACTGTATATCTCTTAAATGTCAACATATACTCGTGTGATTAAGTTTATGAATATTTTAAATGTCGAGAACCTCAATCAGAGAGTAAAGAAGGCGTAAGGTTCACAACGGTGTAAAACTAAAATGGGATATACCGGGCTAGGATTCGAGTTACATGAACAAGGGACAAACCAACCACCCAAGAATGGAATCGTCGAGCGAAAACACTTGACAATCTAGTGGAAGAAGCTTTTCTTGCCACCAGACCTTTCTCCATCAATTAGGAATTTGATGCCGTCACAAAACACATTCCTCAAATTGTAGCCATTTTTTGAGTGTTTATTTTTTGGTGTCTAATCCGCATATATATCACCATTGGTTTTGATTTTCTTGACTGTATATTTCTTAAATGTAAACATATACACTTGTGATTTAGTTTACGAAGATTTTTCAATGCCGAGAACCTCGATGAGAGAGTAAAAAACGCGCAAGGTTCACAATGTTGTAAAACTAATATGGGATATACCGGGCTAGGATTCGAGTTACATGAACAAGGGCCAAACCAACCACCCAAGAATGGAATCGTCGAGCGAAAACAGTTGACAACCTTCTGGAAGCAACTTTTCTTGCCACCAGGCCTTTCTCCACCAATTAGGAATCTGATTCCGTCACTAAACGCATTCCTTAAATTGTAGCCATTTTTGAATGTTTATTTTTTAGTGTCTAATCCGCATATATATCACTATTGCTCTTGATTTTCTTGATTGTATATATCTTAAATGTCAACATATACACGTGTGATTTAGCTTACAAAGATTTTTTAATGCCGAGAACCTCGATCAGAGAGTAAAAAAGGCGTAAGGTTCACAATGGTGTAAAAGTAAAATGGGATATACCGGGCTAGGATTCGAGTTACAGGAACAAGGGCCAAACCAACCACCCAAAAATGGAATCGTCGAGCAAAAACACTTGACAACTTCCTGGAAGGAGCTTTTTTTGCCACCGGACCTTTCTCAATCAATTAGGAATCTGATGCTGTCACTAAACACATTCCTAAATTGTTGCAATTTTTTGAGTGTTTATTTTTTGGTGTCTAATCCGAATACATATATATCACAATTTCTCTTGATTTTCTTGACTGTATATCTCTTAAATGTCGACATATACACGTGTGATTTAGTTTACGAAGATTTTTCAGTGCCGAGAACCTCGATCAGAGAGTAAAAAAGGCGTAAGGTTCACAATGGTGCAAAACTAAAATGGGATATATCGGGCTAGGATTCGAGTTACATGAACAAGGGCCAAACCAGCCACCCAAGAATGGAATCGTCGAGCGAAAACAGTTGACAACCTTCTGGAAGCAACTTTTCTTGCCACCAGACCTTTCTCCATCAGTTAGGAATCTGATACCGTCACTAAACACATTCCTTAAATTGTAGACATTTTTGAGTGTTTATTTTTTGGTGTCTAATCCGTATATATATCACCATTGGTTTTGATTTTCTTGACTGTATATTTCTTAAATGTAAACATATACACCTTTGATTTAGTTTACGAAGATTTTTCAATGCCGAGAACCTCGATGAGAGAGTAAAAAACGCGTAAGGTTCACAATGTTGTAAAACTAAAATGGGATATACCGGGCTAGGATTCGAGTTACATGAACGAGGGCCAAACCAACCACCCAAGAATGGAATCGTCGAGCGAAAACAGTTGACAACCTTCTGGAAGCAACTTTTCTTGCCATGAGGCCTTTCTCCCTCAATTAGGAATTTGATTCCATCACTAAACACATTCCTTAAATTGTATCCATTTTTGAATGTTTATTTTTTAGTGTCTAATCCGCATATATATCACCATTGCTCTTGATTTTCTTGATTGTATATCTCTTAAATGTCAACATATACACGTGTGATTTAGCTTACAAAGATTTTTTAATGCCGAGAACCTCGATCAGAGAGTAAAAAAGGCGTAAGATTCACAATGGTGTAAAAGTAAAATGAGATATACCGGGCTAGGATTCGAGTTACAGGAACAGGGGCCAAACCAACCACCCAAAAATGGAATCGTCGAGCGAAAACACTTGACAACTTCCTGGAAGGAGCTTTTTTTGCCACCGGACCTTTCTCAATCAATTAGGAATCTTACAACCTTTTGAGTGTTTATTTTTTGGTGTCTAATCCGCATATATATATCACCATTTCTCTTGATTTTCTTGACTGTATATCTCTTAAATGTCGACATATACACGTGTGATTTAGTTTACGAAGATTTTTCAATGCCGAGAACCTCGATTAGAGAGTAAAAAAGGCGTAAGGTTCACAATGGTGTAAAATTGAAATGGGATATACCGGGCTAGGATTCGAGTTACAGGAACAAGGGCCAAACAACCACCCAAGAATGGAATCGTCGAGCGAAAACCCTTGACAACCTCCTGGAAGAAGCTTTTCTTGCCACCAGACCTTCCTCCATCAATTAGGAATCCGTTGCTGTCACTAAATACATTCCATCAATTATACCCGTTTTTTGAGTGTTTATTTTTTGGTGTCTTATTCGTATATATATATATATATCACCATTACTCTTGATTTTCTTGACTGTATATATCTCTTTAATGTCAACATATACACGTGTGATTTAGTTTACGAAGATTTTTCAATGCTGAGAACCTCGATCAGAGAGTAAAAAAGGCGTAAGGTTCACAATGGTGTAAACCTAAAATGGGATATACCGGGCTAGGATTCGAGTTACAGGAGCAAGGGCCAAACCAGCTGTGACACTCGAGGTTTTTCCGAACGATCACCTTGTAATATTTTGTGTGTATATAAATATTATTAAATGGAAACGTGATTTTGTGCATGATATGTGATGTATGTATGTATTATATATATATATATGAGAGCCGAAACCACGACCCGAGACCATGACTCGCAACCGGGCGGTTGCGAGTGGGCCACTCGGTCTCGAGTGGGCCTTTGAGCCGAAACCGGTTTGGGCCGAAACCCCAAGCCCAACCCGAAACCCCCTTAGTCTTGTTGACACTTGGTATATAATCCCCACTTTCCTTCATTTCCTTCATTTGGCACAACACACCAACACATACACTCCTTACTTTCTCTCAACTAAGAAAACCCCAAAACAACATCCAAACTCCTCCAAATTCTCGGTTCAAGCAAGGATCTCGGACAAGGACTCGGTCAAGATCATCACTCGGACACTCCATCTTCTCTCATTCTCTTCTCTTTGTTTTCGGCTCCCCCTTTTCATAACCGGTTAGTGTTTTCTTTTGTGTTTAAGATGTATGTATGTTGTATGAACTAAGAAATGCTTGGTTAGTAGTTTTGTATGACTTTTAGGTTGATTTGTAAAAATTGGACAATATGTGGTAGCATGTTAGAAATGGTAGTTTAGGAATGTTTATGCCAACCAAAACTATGTTCAAGATTATAAAATGAATGCTTCATTGTTCTTGCAAAAATGATGTTGTTAAATATGAGATTTTGACTATATAGTGTATGTTTTCTTGTTTTGCATCATAATCTTGCTAGAAATATGTGATTTTTGGCTCATAAATGTGTGTTTATGTTAACATGAAAACCCTAGAAACTATGAACATTTGATGAACTAGTTAAAGATGGTTTGAAGATTTAAAAATGGCAAAGTTTGATCTATATGGTTTAATGGTCAAATGAGGAAAAGTGTTTGTAGAAACCTTATTGGTAGTTTCCTAATCTGGGTCTGATTTTATATGTACAATGTGGACTGTCATATCTGCATCATCACGTGTGTATGAAAGTGACAGATTACGACTCGCAACGACAGCATTCCGACTCGAAACCACACCGTTGCGACTCGCAACCAACGCATGACAAGTCGAAACCACGTGATTACGACTCGAGACTACGACGGTTGCGACTCGCAACCAACACGTGACAACTCGAGACCACGGTTGCGACTCGCAACCACAGCGTGACAAGCCGAAATCTCCTGGTTGCGACTCGAGACCAGCTGGTTGCAAGTGGGCTGTCCATTTTAGTTATTGGGCCATTCTGTGTTAACATGGGCTATCTGTTAAATGGACTATGTGTTGCTGTGTTCTGTTTGACTGTGTTACTGTTAGGGCCGGCCCAATAACCCCATGACTATTACTTGTATGAATGTTACGTGCCTGTATATGTTCTTACGTGATTACTTGTACACCGAACCTGACCTATACCGGTAACCATGTTAGGACGTGGTGACCAACGTGATTGACAAGTAACCTAAACCTACCGAGCAACCCAAGGTGAGTTCACAACTTAAAAGCATGCGTCCCGGTGGTTTGGGACACGAGACTAACAACCCTATCCCCTGGTAAAAGGGGATACCATTTACATACCTTCCCTAGTTATTGGGAACAAAACTTACTTTTCCTTCCCGGGTATTGGGAAACCTTTTGGTTAATTACTGTTTATACGGATTGCAACTAACGGCACTAAACGAAACTCTATCACTCAAGTCCCTACTACAAATACCGATTAGTCGCCGGGTTAGGCGAGCGGGTTATTAGTTGACAGCGCTATTTAGGTGTTTACCAGCCTCACACCGTGCCCTGGTTTGGGACGGTCGTGAACTAATGTACTCAGAAATCCATCAATGATGATAGAACATTGACATCGGGGCATCCTGCGGATACGCAACGGTTACCTAGTGTTCGGTATTGGAAAAACAGTTTAGTCGCTAACTTTTGGGGTAGCTCCCCAGGGCATGTATAAACGGATAAATTAACCGGTGAAACAAAGTTTTTGGTAATTAAAACTGGACAACTAGTGGACTCACTCAGCATTATTGTTGACCCCTTACTGCATGCTTTGCAGGTAACCAGTGACGAAGGAGCTTGCAGCTTGGGAACGTGTAGTGTCGGTTCACCCTTGTGTTGGGTGTTACCTTATCTTGAATCATGAACTTTGTTTTAAACTACCGTACTTATGCTTCCGCTACTTGTTGCTATTTTGGAACTTAAAACTTTAAACTCTGAACTTAATATTTACTAAGCTTATGAATAGTAAGTATTACTTTTGTTATCAACTTAAGTATTCGGTATAATTGGTGGCTGGATCCTGGTCGGTCACGCCCTCGAAGCGGGTGTTATCCGCAGGTGGATTTTGGGGGTGTGACAGATTGGTATCAGAGCCATTGGTTATAGTGAACTTGGTTTTAAAAAGGGAAAAATCTTTTTGGAGAAAACCAGACTATAACCCGTGACTCGCGACGACACTACACTCCAAGTGCAAGGCTCAACACTTTTGACCTCATAGCTCGGACCAGTGTTTACTTGTTGCTTACTTTATGTTTCCTGTTATGATATACGTACTAGTGTGCCTAAACTAGATAGATACACCTCTCTCTTCTATCTCATTCTCGCTACACTACGACATCACACTCATATTGTGTTTTCTGGTTATGAAGACAATGAGTGGACGTGGAAGAGGAAACATCAACATGACGCAGGCTCAGTTCACTAACCTGCTCAACACAGTGGCTGCGGCTTTTGCAGCTCACCCTATAGGTAAGCTCGCTGTTTTAGGATGTTTAGATCCTACCGCCACATCGACTTTTCGTCTCTAAACCTATACGCTTCGCTTCTCACGAACAGGTCAGCATGCACCTGCGCAACCACCAGTGTGTACTTTCAAAACTTTCATGGATTGCAAGCCTCTCCCTTTCAACGGCACTGAGGGTGCCATAGGTCTTCTGCATTGGATTGAGAAAATTGAAGCTGTTTTTGCTGTTTGCGAGTGTCCCCCTGCAAATTGGGTGAAATTTGCTACTGCTACGCTTGAAGGAAGCGCGCTTTCTTGGTGGAAGGCGCAGATTCAGATGTTTGGGTTGGAGACTGCAAATGCTACGGCATGGGAGGATTTCAAGGATATGATTAAGGATGAATACTGTCACCGGGATGACATCCACAAGCTTGAGAACGAGTACTATGAGCTCAAGATGGTTGGGTCAGAGATTGAAACCTACACCAAGTTGTCCAATGACTATGCTGCTCTCTGCCCGAACATGTCACGACCAATGTACCGAAGGATCGAACTGTATATCAAAGGTTTGGCTCCAGAGATTCGAAGCCATGTCACTACAGCCAACCACACTACCATTCAGCCGATTGTTCGACTTGCTCACAAACTCACTGATCAGGCCGTGGAAGAGGGCCGGTTGCCCAAAAGGATCAGTGCTACCGTCGGAACTTCTAGTGACAGCAAGCGTAAGTGGGAAGGAAGTCAAAGCAAGGATGCTAACCCCACTCAGGCCCCAGCGCAGCAAAGGAAAACTGAAAGCAACAAAGGCACTCAGCAACAGGGTGGCTACCGGGGAAGCTACCCTAAGTGCAACAAGTGTAACAAGCACCACAATGGGGCATGTAACAAGGGCCAGTGTCAGCGATGCCACAAGATTGGGCACGACGCCAAGGATTGTCGAAGTCAGTTCCCAGCTAGACAGAATCAGCAACAACCCCAACAGCAACAGCAGCAGGGAAACAACCGGGCATGTTTTAAGTGTGGAGCTGAGGGGCACTTTAAGAAGGATTGTCCTGAACTGAATCAGAACCGCAACAATAATCAGGGAGCTGGGAACAACAATCAGAACAACAATGCTGGGAATGGTGCTAGAGGAAGAGCTTTCGTGATTGGAGCTGGTGAAGCAAGGAATGACCCCAATGTCGTGGCGGGTAAGTTCCTACTCGATGATCGTTATGTTTCTGTGTTATTTGATTCCGGTGCCGATGCTAGTTATGTATCCCTACGTATTAGTAAGAAGCTTAAGCGTCCGCTTTCGTTACTAAGTTCTCCTCATATCGTCGAGTTAGCTAATGGTAGAAACATCGAGGCCTCACATGTTGTCAAAGGCTGCAAACTAGAGTTGTCTGGTCAGACCTTTAGTATCGATCTTTTCCCTGTTACTCTCGGAAGCTTCGACGTCGTTATTGGTATGGATTGGTTATCCAAGCATCGCGCTGAGATCCTTTGTCAAGAGAAAGTGGTTCGTATTCCTCGCCGTTCTGGCAAACCCCTCATTGTACAAGGTGGCAAAAGTGGGGAAATCTCCGGCATTATCTCGTTCTTGAAGGCCCAGAAGTGTTTACGAAAAGGGCACACCGCTATCTTAGCACTTGTTACCAACACGCAGGAAAAGGAAAAGAGGATTGAAGATTTTCCAGTAGTGCGTGACTACCCCGAAGTATTTCCTGAGGAATTACCTGGACTCCCTCCACATCGTCAGGTCGAATTCCAAATCGAGCTAGCTCCCGGAGCAGCGCCTATAGCTCGTGCGCCTTATCGACTAGCCCCCGCAGAATTGAAGGAACTCTCGACACAACTACAAGAACTTTTGGATAAAGGATTTATCCGTCCTAGTTCATCACCCTGGGGAGCACCGGTACTCTTTGTTAAGAAGAAGGATGGCACGTTCCGAATGTGTATTGACTATCGTGAGTTGAACAAGGTTACCATCAAGAATCGCTACCCTCTCCCTCGAATCGACGACCTATTCGATCAATTGCAAGGATCAAGCTACTACTCTAAGATTGACCTGCGATCAGGCTATCATCAGTTAAGGGTCCGTAATGAAGATATTTCCAAGACTGCGTTCAGAACTCGTTAGGGTCATTATGAATTCCTCGTTATGCCCTTCGGAATGACCAACGCCCCTGCAGTGTTCATGGATCTTATGAACCGAGTATGCAAACCCTACCTCGACAAGTTCGTGATCGTGTTTATAGACGACATCTTGATCTACTCGAAAAGTCAGGAAGAGCATGAACAGCACCTACGCCTTATCCTCGAACTCCTTCGCAATGAGCAACTGTACGCCAAGTTCTCGAAATGCGACTTCTGGCTTCGAGAAGTCCATTTCCTTGGGCACGTGGTTAACAAGGATGGAATCCACGTCGACCCAGCTAAGATCGACTCTATAAAGAATTGGCCTACCCCTAAGACTCCGACTGAAGTTCGCCAATTCTTGGGATTGGCAGGTTACTACCGCAGATTCATTCAAGGATTCTCGAAGATTGCACAACCCCTCACTACGCTCACTCAGAAAGGCGTCACCTACAAGTGGAATGAAGCACAGGAATCTGCTTTTCAGAGGCTTAAGGATAACCTCTGTAGTGCTCCTATTCTCTCGTTACCTGAAGGCACTGACGACTTTGTGGTCTACTGCGATGCGTCCATTCATGGGCTCGGTTGCGTGTTGATGCAACGCGAGAAAGTTATCGCTTACGCCTCTCGACAACTTAAGACACACGAAAGGAACTACACAACACACGACTTGGAACTGGGAGAAGTGATATTTGCGCTTAAGATATGGAGACATTACCTGTACGGTACCAAGTGCACCATTTACACCGATCACAGGAGTCTCGAGCATATCTTTAAACAGAAGGAATTAAACATGAGACAACGCCGATGGGTCGAACTTCTGAATGATTATGAATGCGCCATCAAGTATCATCCGGGCAAGGCCAATGTTGTGGCAGACGCCCTCAGCCGAAAAGACACTGTACCAAAGCGCGTGCGAGCGTTACAACTTACCATCCAGTCTAGTCTCCCTACCCAGATTCGAAATGCTCAGATTGAAGCTCTGAAACCGGAAAACATCAGGGCTGAGTCCCTGCGAGGATCAAGACAACAGTTAGAGCAAAAAGAAGACGGCGCCTACTATGTGGCAGGGCGCATTTGGGTCCCACTTTACGGAGATCTACGAGAACTTGTGATGGACGAAGCCCATAAGTCCCGTTACTCAGTGCATCCTGGTTCAGATAAGATGTACCACGACTTAAGGACCACCTACTGGTGGCCTGGCATGAAAGCCCACATAGCAGCCTATGTTGGCAAATGTTTGACCTGCGCAAGAGTCAAGATCGAGTATCAGAAACCAGCAGGCCTACTACAACAACCGGAAATCCCGAAATGGAAATGGGAGCAAATTTCCATGGATTTTGTTACAGGGCTACCTAGATCTCAACGCGGGAATGATACTATTTGGGTGATAATAGATCGATTGACTAAGTCTGCACACTTTCTGGCCATTAAGGAAACAGACAAGTTTTCTACCTTGGCAGAAATCTATTTAAAGGAAGTAGTCTCCAGGCACGGGGTGCCAACTTCTATTATTTCCGACCGAGACGCTCGTTTTACTTCCGAGTTGTGGCAAGCTATGCACAAATCCTTTGGCTCACGTTTGGACATGAGCACCGCTTATCACCCGCAAACGGATGGGCAGTCTGAACGCACCATCCAAACCCTGGAAGACATGCTTAGAGCATGTGTGATCGATTTTGGCAAGAACTGGGAGAAGCATCTGCCGCTGGTGGAATTCTCCTACAACAACAGCTATCACACTAGTATTCAGGCGGCACCTTTTGAGGCATTGTACGGTCGTAAATGCCGATCACCTCTCTGCTGGGCGGAAGTCGGTGATAGTCAACTCACAGGCCCAGAACTGGTAGTAGATACAACGGAAAAGATTTCCCAGATCAGGCAACGCATGGCGGCAGCTCGTGACCGTCAGAAAAGCTACGCTGATAAGCGTAGGAAACCACTAGAATTCCAGGTCGGGGACCGGGTTCTACTTAAAGTCTCACCCTGGAAGGGTGTGGTCCGTTTCGGTAAACGGGGCAAGCTGAATCCACGGTATGTTGGACCATTCGAAATTACCGAGAAAATCGGTAAGGTTGCTTATAGATTAAACCTGCCTGTAGAGCTGAGTGCAGTGCACAACGTTTTTCACGTATCTAACCTGAAGAAGTGTTTGTCGGATGAAACACTTGTGATTCCTTTTAAGGAACTGACGATTGATGAACAGCTACACTTTACTGAGGAACCGATTGAGATCACGGATCGAGAAATCAAAACCCTCAAACGTAGCCAGATACCCCTTGTGCGAGTTCGTTGGAACTCACGGCGCGGCCCAGAGTTTACCTGGGAGCGGGAGGACCAGATGAAGTCCAAGTATCCCCAGTTATTCCCAAACGAAAACCTCAGCACTGAAGCTACAACCGAATTTCGGGACGAAATTCCAAACTAACGGGGGGATGATGTGACACCCCGTTGAAACACGCTAGCTTGGCAGTGGCTGCTTCAACTTTCGGGACGAAAGTTCTTAAAACTTGGGGATAATGTGACACTCGAGGTTTTTCCGAACGATCACCTTGTAATATTTTGTGTGTATATAAATATTATTAAATGGAAACGTGATTTTGTGCATGATATGTGATGTATGTATGTATTATATATATATATATGAGAGCCGAAACCACGACCCGAGACCATGACTCGCAACCGGGCGGTTGCGAGTGGGCCACTCGGTCTCGAGTGGGCCTTTGAGCCGAAACCGGTTTGGGCCGAAACCCCAAGCCCAACCCGAAACCCCCTTAGTCTTGTTGACACTTGGTATATAATCCCCACTTTCCTTCATTTCCTTCATTTGGCACAACACACCAACACATACACTCCTTACTTTCTCTCAACTAAGAAAACCCCAAAACAACATCCAAACTCCTCCAAATTCTCGGTTCAAGCAAGGATCTCGGACAAGGACTCGGTCAAGATCATCACTCGGACACTCCATCTTCTCTCATTCTCTTCTCTTTGTTTTCGGCTCCCCCTTTTCATAACCGGTTAGTGTTTTCTTTTGTGTTTAAGATGTATGTATGTTGTATGAACTAAGAAATGCTTGGTTAGTAGTTTTGTATGACTTTTAGGTTGATTTGTAAAAATTGGACAATATGTGGTAGCATGTTAGAAATGGTAGTTTAGGAATGTTTATGCCAACCAAAACTATGTTCAAGATTATAAAATGAATGCTTCATTGTTCTTGCAAAAATGATGTTGTTAAATATGAGATTTTGACTATATAGTGTATGTTTTCTTGTTTTGCATCATAATCTTGCTAGAAATATGTGATTTTTGGCTCATAAATGTGTGTTTATGTTAACATGAAAACCCTAGAAACTATGAACATTTGATGAACTAGTTAAAGATGGTTTGAAGATTTAAAAATGGCAAAGTTTGATCTATATGGTTTAATGGTCAAATGAGGAAAAGTGTTTGTAGAAACCTTATTGGTAGTTTCCTAATCTGGGTCTGATTTTATATGTACAATGTGGACTGTCATATCTGCATCATCACGTGTGTATGAAAGTGACAGATTACGACTCGCAACGACAGCATTCCGACTCGAAACCACACCGTTGCGACTCGCAACCAACGCATGACAAGTCGAAACCACGTGATTACGACTCGAGACTACGACGGTTGCGACTCGCAACCAACACGTGACAACTCGAGACCACGGTTGCGACTCGCAACCACAGCGTGACAAGCCGAAATCTCCTGGTTGCGACTCGAGACCAGCTGGTTGCGAGTGGGCTGTCCATTTTAGTTATTGGGCCATTCTGTGTTAACATGGGCTATCTGTTAAATGGACTATGTGTTGCTGTGTTCTGTTTGACTGTGTTACTGTTAGGGCCGGCCCAATAACCCCATGACTATTACTTGTATGAATGTTACGTGCCTGTATATGTTCTTACGTGATTACTTGTACACCGAACCTGACCTATACCGGTAACCATGTTAGGACGTGGTGACCAACGTGATTGACAAGTAACCTAAACCTACCGAGCAACCCAAGGTGAGTTCACAACTTAAAAGCATGCGTCCCGGTGGTTTGGGACACGAGACTAACAACCCTATCCCCTGGTAAAAGGGGATACCATTTACATACCTTCCCTAGTTATTGGGAACAAAACTTACTTTTCCTTCCCGGGTATTGGGAAACCTTTTGGTTAATTACTGTTTATACGGATTGCAACTAACGGCACTAAACGAAACTCTATCACTCAAGTCCCTACTACAAATACCGATTAGTCGCCGGGTTAGGCGAGCGGGTTATTAGTTGATAGCGCTATTTAGGTGTTTACCAGCCTCACACCGTGCCCTGGTTTGGGACGGTCGTGAACTAATGTACTCAGAAATCCGTCAATGATGATAGAACATTGACATCGGGGCATCCTGCGGATACGCAACGGTTACCTAGTGTTCGGTATTGGAAAAACAGTTTAGTCGCTAACTTTTGGGGTAGCTCCCCAGGGCATGTATAAACGGATAAATTAACCGGTGAAACAAAGTTTTTGGTAATTAAAACTGGACAACTAGTGGACTCACTCAGCATTATTGTTGACCCCTTACTGCATGCTTTGCAGGTAACCAGTGACGAAGGAGCTTGCAGCTTGGGAACGTGTAGTGTCTGTTCACCCTTGTGTTGGGTGTTACCTTATCTTGAATCATGAACTTTGTTTTAAACTACCGTACTTATGCTTCCGCTACTTGTTGCTATTTTGGAACTTAAAACTTTAAACTCTGAACTTAATATTTACTAAGCTTATGAATAGTAAGTATTACTTTTGTTATCAACATAAGTATTCGGTATAATTGGTGGCTGGATCCTGGTCGGTCACGCCCTCGAAGCGGGTGTTATCCGCAGGTGGATTTTGGGGGTGTGACACCAGCCACCCAAGAATGGAATCGTTGAGCGAAAACACTTGACAACCTCCAGGAAGCAGCTTTTCTTGCCGCCAGACCTTTCTTCATCAATTAGGAATCTGATGCTGTCACTAAACCATTCCATAAATTGTAGCCATTTTTTGAATGTTTATTTTTTGTTGTATAATCCGCATATATATCATCATTGCTCTTGATTTTCCTGACTGTATATCTATTAAATGTCAACATATACACGTGTGATTTACAAAGATTTTTCAATGCCGAGAACCTCGATCAGAGAGTAAAAAAGGCGTAAGGTTCACAATGGTGTAAAACTAAAATGAGATATACTGGGCTAGGATTCGAGATACAGGAACAAGGGCCAAACCAACCACCCAAGAATGGAATCGTCGAGCGAAAACACTTGACAACCTCCTGGAGGCAGATTTTCTTGCCGCCAGACCTTTTTTCATCAATTAGGAATCTGATGCCGTCACTAAACACATTCCAAAAATTGTAGCCATTTTTGAGTGTTTATTTTTTGTTTTCTAATCCGCATATATATCATCATTGCTCTTGATTTTCCTGACTATATATCTATTAAATGTCAACATATACACGTGTGATTCAGGAAGATTTTTCAATGCCGAGAACCTCGATCAGAGAGTAAAAAAGGCGTAAGATTCACTATGGTGTAAAACTAAAATAGGATATACCGGGGGCTAGGATTCGAGTTAAAGGAACATGGGCCAAACCAGACCGTTCTCCATCAATTTAGAATCTGATGTCGTCACTTAACACATTCCTTAAATTGTAGCCATTTTTTGAGTGTTTATTTTTTGTTGTCTAATCCGCATATGTATCACCATTGCTCTTGTTTTTCTAGACTGTATAACTCTTAAATGTCAACATATACACGTTTGATTTAGTTTACGATGATTTTTCAATGACGAGATCCTCGATCAGAGAGTAAAAAAGGCATATGGTTCACAATGGTGTAAAACTAAAATTGGATATAACGGGCTTGGATTCGAGTTACAGGAACAAGGGCCAAACCAACCACCCACGAATGGAATCGTCGTGCGAAAACATTTGTCAACTTCCTGGAAGCAGCTTTTCTTGCCACCAGACCTTTCTCCATCAATTAGGAATATGATGCCATCACTAAACACATTCCTTAAATTGTAGCCATTTTTTGAGTCTTTATTTCTTAGTGTCTAATCCGCATATATATCACCATTGCTCTTGATTTTCTTGACTGTATATCTCTTAAATGTCAACATATACTCGTGTGATTTAGTTTACGAATATTTTTCAATGCCGAGAACCTCGATCAGAGAGTAAAGAAGGCGTAAGGTTCACAATGGTGTAAAACTAAAATGGGATATATTAGGCTAGGATTCGAGTTACATGAACAAGGGTCAACCAACCACCCAAGAATGGAATCGTCGAGCGAAAATAGTTGACAACCTTCTGGAAGCAACTTTTCTTGCCAACAGACCTTTCTCCATCAATAAGGAATCGGAATCTGATGCCGTCACTAAACACATTCCTTAAATTGTAACCATTTTTGAGTGTTTATTTTTTAGTGTCTAATCCGCATATATATCACCATTTCTCTTGATATTCTTGATTATATATCTTTTAAATCTCAACATATACACGTGTGACTTAGTTTACGAAGATTTTTTAATGCCGAGAACCTCGATCAGAGAGTAAAAAAGGCGTAAGGTTCACATTGGTGTAAACTAAAATGGGATATACCGGGCTAGGATTCGCGTTACAGGAACAAAGGCCAAACCAACCACCCAATAATCGAATCGTCGAGCGAAAACACTTGACAACCTCCTGAAGCAGCTTTCCTTGCCACTAGACCTTTCTCCATCAATTAGGAATCTGATGTCGTCACTAAACACATTCCATAAATTGTAGCCATTTTTTGAGTGTGTATTTTTTGGTGTCTAATCCGCATGTATATCACCATTGCTCTTTATTTTCTTGACTATATATCTCTTAAATGTCAACATATACACGTGTGATTTAGTTTACGAAGATTTTTCAATGCCGAGAACCTCGATCAGTGAGTAAAAAAGGCGTAAGGTTCACAATGGTGTAAAACTAAATTGGGATATACCGGGCTAGGATACGAGTTACAGGAACAAGGGCCAAACCAACCACCCAAGAATGGAATAGTCGAGCGAAAACACTTGACAACCTCCTCGAAGCTGTTTTTCTTGCCACCAGACCTTTCTCCATCAATTAGGAATTTGATGCCGTCAATAGACACATTCCTTAAATTATAGCCATTTTTTGAGTGTTTATTTTTTGGTGTCTAATCCGCATATATATCACCATTGCTCTTTATTTTCTTGACTGTATATCTCTTAAATGTCAATATATACACGTGTGATTTAGTTCACGAAGATTTTTCAATAACATTGATGTGTGTAAAATGCAACATATAAAACACATCAATTAAGGCATAAAACTAGCCCTTTTTAAGTACTAATGTTGGAAAAAGAGTGTTTTTGTCTTCCTTTTGTATTTTCAGGATGAAATGAGCTCAAAATCACAAAAGAAGCAAAAAGACAACTAATTCTACCATAAAATACAAGAAAAGGAACAAAAGTGGACTGCCCGGACCCTCAACGGCATCTCCCAAGGCAAAGGAGAAGAAACAGAGTCTGAACACGCCCCGTGTCCAGCGAACACGGGGGCGTGCCCAGGAAGCAGCAGAAAAGACAAACCAGTAGAAGCTTCCATTGCCCACCACGGGGCCGTGTCCAGCGAGCACGGGGGCGTGGTGAAAGTACAGCAGGCGCATTAATTGTAATTCGCAATTACAATTAATGAAGTGAGAGAATGTCAGACGGGCACGGGGCCGTGTCCAGCGGACACGGGGCCGTGTCCAGCCTTCTGTTCAGCCTATAAATAGAGGAGCTTGGCTTCATTCTCTCTCATCCCTTGGCGCACCACCTCTCTCACACTTCATCCACCACCCACCACCACCATAACACCATCATCCACCACCATCATCCATTGTCCATCGTAGAGTGTGTGAGTCGTCTCGGGATCCAAGATTGATCGTAAGAGTTCTTGACAATCAAGGCCATGTTTGCCTAAGTCTCTTACATCACTTGGTGAAGACAAGTGTTTAGTATAATACTTTTTATTTTTAATCTTTTGCACTTTTTATTTGGTTTTGTATTAATGACTTTAATAACTAGTTACTTATGTTGAAGGTGATCTTTCCTTATCGTTTGTCCGCGGTGTCTTGGCATTATTTTACTGTCTATATAAAATAAAAGATTTTCACCATTCATATCTCCACGGTCTATATGGAGGTATGTTGGCTACCTGGTCGGGGGTTAAGGGAACGGTTTGGTAAGGGTCTTGCCCTTGTTCAACGTTTAGAGGTCCTGCTTGGGACCTGGGTCAAATTTAGTAGGATCTCCTTCAATGCCCATAGGTATTGGATGGCGGGGATCCAAACTCTTTGACCCCCTCATAAGTTAACTACTATTAATACTATAACCCGGCTATTTAGGACTGTATCCCTGCTGACTCAGACTACTTAGTCGAGGGTAACGTCACCGCGAAAAGCGGGGCCTACCATAATTTGCATTAATAACTTAATTCATTATCTTTCAATAATCCGACCCTTTAGGATTGTATCCTTGCTGACTCAAACTACTGGGTTGAGGGTAACGTCGCCTTCAAAAGAGGGGCCTACTACAATAACTAAGATAATCTCTTAAACAAGTGCAAAAGTGCGAAAATAATCAAAGGTTATACTAATACACGTGTCGGATCCAAGTGATTCATCTTGTCTATCTGTTTTTTTATTTTATTTTTATTTTCAGCATTTAGTTAGTTTTTATTTTTCTTAGTTTAAAACATTTTTCTCACTTTTTGATTTGATTAGACGTTGAGGATAAACCGGTATTAAAAGCTCTTGTGTCCTTGGACGACCCCAGTATCTTACCAACACTATACTACGTCCACGATGGGTGCACTTGCCCATATGTGTGTTTAGTGTTAGTGAATATCGTGTTTTATAAATTTAAAACTTGGCTAAAAGTGTAAAAAGGGATTAAATATACATCTAAAAACATATATACACTGACACGCATCAGCCATGAACCTCGGTCAGAGAGTAAAAAAGGCGTAAGGTTCACAATGGTGTAAAACTAAAATGGGATATACTGGGCTAGGATTCGAGTTACAGGAACAAGGGCCAAACCAACCACCCAAGAATGGAATCTTCGAGCGAAAACACTTGACAACCTCCTGGAAGCAGCTTTTCTTGCCACCAGACCTTTCTCTATCAATTAGGAATCTGATGCCGTCACTAAACACATTCCTTAAATTGTAGCCATTTTTTGAGTGTTTATTTTTTGGTGTGTAATCCGCATATATATCACCATTGCTCTTGATTTTCTTGACTGTATATCTCTTAAATATAAACATATACGCGTGTGATTTAGTTTACGAATATTTTACAATGCCGAGAACCTCGATCAGAGAGTAATAAAGGCGTAAGGTTCACAATGGTGTAAAACTAAAATGGGATATACCGGGTTAGAATTCGAGTTACAGGAACATGGGCCAAACTGTAACATTCCCAAAATTTTTATTTTATATAAATACTTATGTTATTAAAAGAATGCATCATGGGTAAATTAACCGATGAAATTATGAGATATTTTGGGCAAGCGTATGAACAATTTAATAAATAAATTATAAAAATACATTATATTTGAACCTAATCTGTTTTTAATAAAACCTGGTTCAAAATGTGGATACAAATATTCTCATTCTAATAACATATTCATTATTTTATAAAGATCATATTTTAGAAGTTATAAAAACCAAATAAATGAAACAGTTGAATTAATTATTATAATATATAAATCAATAATATAAAATTAAATAAACTATAATAATTCACACTTAATGTGAAGTGATTTTTAAAAATAATAATAATAGTGATAATCAAAATTTACACATAAAGTGGACGTGCATTTTTAACAAAATAATAAAGTTTACATTTTGAATTTTAAGATTCTAAGGGTGTAAGGGGTGCTCACCTCTTAGGTGAGTCCCCCCTCTTACACATAACCAACCATAAAATGCCACGTCAACTCCCCTCTAACACTTCCCTAATACCCCTTTTTGATGGCGGCACTCCCCTCTTAGGTGAATTGGTTTTAAAAAAAAAAAAAAAAGAAGAAAAGCATTGATTGGTCAAGCTCTCCCTCTCTCCTCCCTCTCTCCTCCCCTCTCTTCGGCAACTCCCCACCTATTTCACCCTCTCTCTCTACTCTCTCTCTAACTTACCTAATTGTTGGCAGCACACACCTAATAGGTGAGTTGAGTCCCCTAAGGGGTCACCGAAGGGTGCCCCGGATACCCAAGATATACGTGTGTGTAGTGTATAGATTGACAAGTAATCTTGACTAATATTCCTCCAAGTGTCCATCTGCATTAAAAAATTGAAAGAGTACGTGTATACACTAAGAGAAGGAAGCGTGGCCTTCAAACTTCTTAGAATTTACTATATATAGGAGAGGAATCCTTTCAAAATTTCTTTGTTCAGTCTTTCTATCTCGCTGTCTACACACTCTCTATATATATTTTATCCCATAATAATAATAAAGCCATGACCCGTTTTAAGTATTGTAGCCCTTGATCACTGATACCCTGTCCGACTGACGTAGGGCCCCGTAACGTATGTCAAGGCTCTGCCTAAATTCGTTGGGGTTCTGTCTCGTGACGTAGGGATAAAGTGAAATTGGGTTACTATACTTAATGTGGGTACACTATATATTTTATTAAATAATCCAGGAGTTGTACCCAAAATATAACAAACCTCCCGAATATTTTTCTGACACCCTACACTTCCTAAAATACATCCCGTATGTGAAATCCGAGCCCGAAATAAAATATATTATTAAAAATAATCAAAAACAAGAAAATATAAGTTTAGGCGGGCCGCGACAACCCTCACCCTTATTTTACGCGGGCCGTATTAAGGTGTAACCGGATTCCTTTAATTTCATTAGTTCAGGCGGGCCGCGTAAGCTACCCATTAAGTTCACGCGGGCCGCGAGAGGTTCAAAAGGTGGCGCAGCCCGGTGCGGCCACGTGGCCCAACACCCGGCAAACCTACTCGATGACTCAGCCCAGCTACGCGTTGACTAGAGTTGACGCGGGCCGCGTAAGGCCTTGCCTTATTTTACGCGGGCCGCGAGAAAACCCAGGAGAAGCACTATATAAGCAGGCCATCGGATCTTCATTCAAATTCGTTCACAATCGTTTTCTTTCTCTCAATTCTAAAGTGTAGGCATTATACACGGGTATAATACCCCCCCCCTAATTAGCGAAGCTCTGCCTCGTTGTAAGTATCATAACCCTGGATACGTATTAGATATTCTGCCCGATTGATCTAGGGTTCCGTAACGGCTGTCGTGGTTTTGCCCGACGTAGTCGTTGGAATACCGTCTCGGGGAGGGTATTACTAATATTAAAATGGGTTATTATACTAACGCGTGTGCATTGTTTATTCAATTAGATTATAACCAGGGAATCACAAAGGAAAGCCCTATAATAGCAATGTGAGTAATCCTTCTTTTTATGTAAACCTTTTTGTGAGAAATCTCCTTTTTATTAACAGTTTTTACAAAACCTTAACCTTTTTACAATGCAATTTAGCAGTGATTGAGTCTTTGTAATTCTACAATTACTGCCGGTATGTTGGGGTTTTGTATACAAAATGTGAGTAACGTTACCATTGGACGAAGAGTTAGCCAATGTGTAATATGACCCTCAGTCAGACTTGACACTACTGAATGAGTAATTGTGTAGATATAAACATTGTAATCGCCCTCAATACTGTTTAAAGTAAATTCATATTTCTTGATTAAACTGGGATTCACTCACCAGTATTTCTTGCTGATAAAATGTTTTTAAAACGCGTTTCAGGTAACACAATGTGAAAGCCAATTAGAATAAAGCCAGCTCGAGAGCACTGACGGCTTGGAAAAATGTGGCTATAAAAGTTACCTAAAAGACGATGTTTTAAATTCAATAAAATAAGGGTTATCCCTAAAAACATGTTGTAATAAAAATCTTGGGTTTTACCCATGTGATTATAAAAATAAAATATGGTGGTTTTACTCTGATAAAATATTTCCTAACTACGGTCCTGATGAAATTTCCGCTGCCAATTAAGTAAATAACGTGATACCACCGAAACTGGTTCGCGGCCGCCCGTTCCCGGGAACTAGGGATCGGGGGTTGTGACACAAACCAACCACCCAAGAATAGAATTGTCGAGGGAAAACAATTGACAACCTCCTGGAAGCAGCTTTTCTTGCCACCAGACCTATCTCCATCAATTAGGAATCTGATGGCGTCACTAAACACATTCCTTAAATTGTAGCCATTTTTTGAGTGTTTATTTTTGTGGTGTCTAATCCGCATATATATATCACCATTGCTCTTGATTTTGTAGATTTGTATATCTCTTAAATATTAACATATACACGTGTGATTTAGTTTACCAAGATTTTTCAATGCTGAAAACCTCGATCAGAGAGCAAAAAAGGTGTAAGGTTCACAATGGCGTTAAACTAAAATCGGATATACCACGCTAGGATTTGAGTTACTGGAATAAGGTCAAAACTAACCACCCAAGAATGGAATCGTCGAGCGAAAACACTTGACAACCTCCTGGAAGCAGCTTTTCTTGCCACCAGACTTTTCTCTATCAATTAGGAATCTGATGTCGTCACTAAACACATTCCTTAAATTGTAGTTGTTTTTTGAGTGTTTATTTTTTGGTGTCTAATCCGCATATATATATCACCATTTCTCTTGGTTTTCTTGACTGTATATCTCTTAAATGTTAACATATACACGTGCGATTTAGTTTACCAAGATTTTTCAATGCCGAGAACCTCGATCAGAGAGTAAAAAACGCATAAGGTTCACAATGGTGTAAAGCTAAAGTGGGATACACCCGGCTAGGATTCGAGTTACAGGAACAAGGGCCAAACCAACCACCTAAGAATGGAATCGTCGAGCGAAAACACTTAACAACCTCCTGGAACCAGCTTTTCTTGCCACCAGACCTTTCTCCATTAATTAGGAACCTGATGCCGTCACTAAACACATTCCTTAAATTGTAGTCAATTTTTGAGTGTTTATTTTTTGGTGTCTAATCCGCATATATTTCACCATTGCTCTTGATTTTCTTGACAGTATATCTCTTAAATGTTAACATATACACGTGTGATTAAGTTTACGAAGATTTTTCAATGCCGAGAATCTCGATCAGAGAGTTAAAAAGGCGAAAGGTTCACAATGGTGTAAAACTAAAATGGGATATACCGGGCTAGGATTCGAGTTACATGAACAAGGGCCAAACCAACCACCCAAGAATGGAATCGTCGAGCGAAAACACTTGAAAACCTCCTGCAAGTAGCATTTTTTTTCCACCAGACCTTTCTCCATCAATTAGAAATCTGATGTCGTCACTAAACACATTCCTTAAATTGTAGCCATTTTTTGAGTGTTTATTTTTTGGTGTCTAATCCGCGTATATATCACCATTGCTCTTGATTTTCTTGACTATATATCTCTTAAATGTCAACATATATACGAGTCATTTAGTTGATGAAGATTTATAAAAGCCGAGAACCTCGATCAGAGAGAAAAAAAGGCGTAAGGTTCACAATGGTGTAAAACTAAAATGGGATATACAAGGCTAGGATTCGAGTTAAAGGAACAAGGGCGAAACCAACCACCCAAGAATGGAATCGTCGAGCGAAAAAACTTGACAACCTCCTGGAAGCGACTTTTCATGCCACCAGACCGTTCTCCATCAATTAGGAATCTAATGCCGTCACTAAGCACATTCCTTGAATTGTAGCCATTTTTTGAGGGTTTATTTTTTGGTGTCTAATCCGCATATATATCACCATTGCTCTTGATTTTCTTGACTGTATAGCTCTTAAATGTTAACATATACACGTGTGATTAAGTTTACGAAGATTTTTCAATGTCAAGAACCTCTATCAGAGAGTAAAAAAGGCTTAAGGTTCACAATGGTGTAAAACTAAAATGGGATATACCGGGCTAGGATTCAAGTTACAGGAACAAGGGCCAAACCAACCACCCAAGAAAAGAATCGTCGAGCGAAACCACTTGACAACCTCCTGGAAGCAGCTTTTCTTGCCACCAGACCATTCTCCATCAATTAGGAATCTGATGCTGTCACTAAACACATTCCTTAAATTGTAGAATGTATAGCTTTTCTTGCCACCAGACCATTCTGAGTGTTTATTTTTTTGGTGTCTAATCCGCATATATATCACCATTCCTCTTGATTTTCTAGAATGTATATCTTTTAAATGTTAACATATACATGTGTGATTTAGTTTACCAAGATTTTCAATACCGAAAACCACGATCAGAGAACATAAAAGGCGTAAGGTTCACAATGGCGTTAAACTAAAATGGGATATACCGGGCTAGGATTCGAGTTACAGGAACAAGGGCCATACCAACCACCCAAGAATGGAATCGTCGAGCGAAAACACTTGACAACGTCCTAGAAGCAGCTTTTCTTGCCACAAGACCTTCCTCCATCAATTAGGAATCTGATGCTGTCACTAACACGTTCCTTAAATTGTAGCCATTTTTTGAGTGTTTATTTTTTGGTGTCTAATCCACATATATATCAACATTGCTCTTGATTTTCCTGACTGTATATCTCTTAAATGTTAACATATACATGTGTGATTTAGTTTACCAAGATTTTTCAATGCCGAGAACCTCGATCAGAGAGTAAAAAAGGCGTAAGGTTCACAATGGTGTAAAACTAATGTAACGCCCTGCGTTTTCACACTTCCTATATTTAGAAACCATCTCTTGTAAATCTATTTTTGGAAACTCCGTGGTCTTGAAATCGTTCTTTCATTAAAAGCGATGTAAAATCCGAGACTTGGATTATAAATAAAGCTCGTATTTTGTTAAATTCATGTTGTACATACTTTATTCATGCTCATACATTCAATTTCGTGAAACAATTGATACTTATTCGTGATTCTTGGAAACTATGTGCTAAACTTGTAAATACGTGAAACTTATGCATAAAACGTGTTCTGAACGTAAACGATATTTAAATATGACCTTCATGTGCTTAATTATACTTTGATTATGTTCATCATACTTAAAATGGCCTTAAACTATGCTAAAATGGCGAAACTAGTCTTTAAAACACCCTAAATGCCCTAAATAACAAACTAGAGGGGCCTAAGTGTAATAAATTGAAACTTCAGGCCACACCTCCATACCAGCCGCATACACTTATGTCTATGTTTACGCGGGCCGCCTGGCCATCCTCAGATCAGAATCCCAATTCAGCTCGCGACCAGGTTCGTTTTTGAGCGGGATTTTCATGTTTAAACCAAGTTTTAGCATTAATTATCCCCCCCAAACCAACCCTAATCACTTCCCTATAAATACCCAAGGCCTCCCAAGTCATTTACACTTTACAAACACTCTCAAATCACTCTCAAGCTCCCAAAATTGTAGTTGCAAGTTCAAGTTCGGACAAATTCATACCTTCATACAAAAGTGAGAATAACTTGCTCAAAACTCAACCAAATCACTTGATTCTTCTTTCTAATTGCTTGGATAATCTTTGGGTTTGATTCCTTGATCTCTCCTTGGAGAAATCAGACCTGGAATTACCCTAAAAATGTCCATAAACTCTCTGTTGTGTGTTAAACTCTTTCAAATCTTGTTTAAACTTATCAAACTTGAGTCTAACTCATCTCAAACCTATGTCATAATGCTTACAACCTATCTTATGGTTGGTTAGGCTTAAAAACAAGGTTGAGACATACAACATCAGAGGTTAAACCTTAAATAATTCATGTTTTGTTTAGGGTTTTAACCCACAAGTCATGTTCAAGCTTCAAACTTGATGTAGGAGTGATTATGGAACAACTTGGGTTGTCCAAAATAAAATCCCCACATGACTTGATGATTTCTCATAGCTTATATTGTTTACATTCTTGTACTAATCTTAGTTCATGACCCTCCTTGAATGTTCTTACATCAAGTGTAGTGGTGAACACTTAGAGGTACCTAAATGGAAGCTTGTTCTTCCTACCTCCTACATGATTTCCATGATACTTAGAGGTACCTAAATGAAGATCTTAATCTTCTACCTTATGCTTGAAATAGTGGACTTAATAATTGTATATAATATATATATATATAAGCACATAATCCAAATAATCGAATCTTAGATGATGAACTAGTGTTCATATGTCCAAATACTAGATTATATCATCCTATTGTATGATAACTTGTTACGATTCTAATGGAACCTTGTTCCATGAAAACATACAAACTCCTTGGAGTACATAGTGTCAAGAACAAGTATCATATGTATTAGATGATTGTTTTCACATGTTATTCTCATATGTTATTTCCATGTTGTTTTATTCCGAATCTCAACTCTAAACATACTTGAACTTTAACCCTTGCACACTCAACCTTCTAACCTCATCAACTTCATCACATTGGATAATCGGAAAGCATATGCAAATTTTGTGAGTACACTCGACCCATTTACATTTTAAACCACTTTTGGGTTGTAACATGCTACCATACAAAATTACACTTACACACACATAAACATGCTTTATGTACTCAATCTGTTATACAAGCTACTTGTTATGCTAGATAATACATGCTTTATGCCATTACTATGTTATACCCTCGCTTAACAATTATAGCGCTATAGGAGTAGCACACCACCCGACGGGGGTTTGTTAAGTCAATATACTATATGGACTCGTCACTTTTGTGGCGAGGGATGCTAAATACTAGTGGACACTTTGGGTTTAGACGTAATGTTATGCATGCTAGTTACCCTGTATACAAATTGCCATGTGGATTCGAGTAAAATGCTTTATACTTATACTATACTATTTAAACCTTGTGTACTCGCCTTTGGTTTTGCAGTGAGTTTTATTTTAACATGTTACAGGTTGATGACGATGATGCTATGAAATGAAGTAGCAATGATGCCTAGATATACATATAGACGTTTAGGTTTAAATGTTGTATAAATTTTGATTATGTTGTTATGTATTTCTATTGAAATTGTTGTTATTTGAATTTCCTTGTATTGTTGACAATTTGGTTTAGGAAATGAAATCGGTTTATTAAATATTGACACAAGTAGCGTTATGAAGTCTCTTACAATCTAGTTCGTCTCACTCCGATGTTTCCGCCATCGGTTGGGGTGTGACAACTAAAATGGGATATACCGGGCTAGGATTCGAGTTACAGGAACAAGGGCCAAACCAACCACCCAAGAATGGAATCGTCGAGTGAAAACACTTGACAACCTCCTGGAAGCAGCTTTTCTTGCCACCAGACCTTTCTCCATCAATTAGGAATCTGATGCCGTCACTAAACACATTCCTTAAATTGTAGAAATTTTTTGAGTGTTTATTTTTTGGTGACTAATCCGCATATATATCACCATTGCTCTTGATTTTCTTGACTGTATATCTCTTAAATGTCAACATATACACGCGTGATTTAGTTTACGAAGATTTTTCAGTGTCGAGAACCTCGATCAGAGAGTAAAAAAGGCATCAGGTTCACAATGGTGTAAAAATAAAATGGGATATACCGTGCTAGGATTCGAGTTACAGGAACAAGGGTCAAACCGACCACTTAAGAAAGGAATCGTCGAGCGAAAAAACTCGACAACCTCCTGGAAGCAGCTTTTATTGCCACCAGACCTTTATCCATCATTTAGGAATCTGATACCGTCACTAAACACAATCCTTAAATTGTAGCCATTTTTTGTGTGTTTATTTTTTGGTGTCAAATCCGCATATATATCACCATTGCTCTTGATTTTCTTGACTTTATATCTCTTAAATGTCAACATATACTCGTGTGATTTAGTTTACGAAGATTTTTCAATGTCGAGAACCTCGATCAGAGAGTAAAAAAGGCGTAAGGTTCACAACAGTGTAAAACTAAAATGGGATATACCGGGCTAGGATTCGAGTTACCGGAACAAGGGCGAAACCAACCACCCAAGAATGAAATCGTCGAGCGAAAACACTTGACAACCTCCTGTAAGCAGCTTTTCTTGCCACCAGACATTTCTCCATCAATTAGGAATCTGATGCCGTCACTAAACACATTTCTTAAATTATAGCCATTTTTTGAGTGTTTATTTTTTGGTGTCTAATCCGCATATATATCAACATTGCTCTTGATTTTCTTGATTGTATATCTCTTAAATGTCATCATATACACGTGTGATTTAGTTTACTAAGATTTTTCAACGCCGAGAACCTCAATCAGAGAGTAAAAAAGGCGTAAGGTTCACAATGGTGTAAAACTAAAATGGGATATACCGGGCAAGGATTCGAGTTACAGAAACAAGGGCCAAACCAACCACCCAAGAATGGAATCGTCGAGCGAAACACTTGACAACCTCCTGCAAGCAGCTTCTCTTGTCACCAGACCTTTCTCCATCAATTAAAAATCTGATACCGTCATTAAACACATTCCTTAAATTGTAGCCATTTTTTTAGTGTTTATTTTTTGGTGTCTTACATCACCATTGCTCTTGATTTTCTTGAATGTATATCTCTTAAATTTCAACATATACACGTGTGATTTAGTTTATGAAGATTTTTCAATGCCGAGAACCTCGGTCAGAGAGTAAAAAAGGCGTGAGGTTCACAAGGGTCTAAAACAAAAATGGGATATACCGGGCTAGGATTCGAATTACAGGAACAAGGGCCAAACCAACCACCCAGGAATGGAATCGTCGAGCAAAATAACTTGACAACCTCCTGGAAGTAGCTTTTCTTGCCACTTGAACTTTCTCCATCAATTAGGAATCTGATGTCGTCACTAAACACATTCCTTAAATTGTTGCCATTTTTTGAGTGTTTATTTTTTGGTGTCTAATCTGCAAATATATCACCATTGCTGTTGATTTTCTTGACTGTATATCTTTTAAATGACAACATATACACGTGTGATTTAGTTAACGAAGATTTTTCAATGCCGAGAACCTCGATCATAGAGTAAAAAAGGCGTAAGGTTCACAAAGGTGTAAAACTAAAATGGGAAATACAAGGCTAGGATTCGAGTAACCGGAACAAGGGCGAAACCAACCACCCAAGAATGAAATCGTCGAGCGAAAACACTTGACAACCTCCTGGAAGCAGCTTTTCTTGCCACCAGACATTTCTCCATCAATTATGAATATGATGCCGTCACTAAACACATTCCTTAAATTGTAGCCATTTTTTGAGTGTTTATTTTTTGGTGTCTAATCCGCATATATATCAACATTGCTCTTGATTTTCTTGATTGTATATCTCTTAAATGTCATCATACACACGTGTGATTTAGTTTATTAAGATTTTTCAAAGCCGAGAACCTCAATCAGAGAGTAAAAAAGGCGTAAGGTTCACAATGGTGTAAAACTAAAATGGGATATACCGGGCAAGGATTCGAGTTACAGGAACAAGGGCCAAACCAACCACCCAAGAATGGATTCGTCGAGCGAAACACTTGACAACCTCCAGGAAGCAGCTTTTCTTACCACCAGACCTTTCTCCATCAATTAAAAATCCGATGCCGTCATTAAACGCATTCCTTAAATTGTAGCCATTTTTTAGTGTTTGTTTTTTGGTGTCTTATATCACCATTGCTCTTGATTTTCTTGAATGTATATCTCTTAAATTTCAACATATACACGTGTGATTTAGTTTACGAAGATTTTTCATTGCCGAGAACCTCGATCAGAGAGTAAAAAAGGCGTGAGGTTCACAAGGGTGTAAAACAAAAATGGGATATACCGGGCTAGGATTCGAATTACAGGAACAAGGGCCAAACCAACCACCCAAGAATGGAATCGTCGAGCGAAAAAACTTGACAACCTCCTGGAAGTAGCTTATCTTGCCACTAGTCCTTTCTCCATCAATTACGAATTTGATGCCGTCACTAAACACATTCCTTAAATTGTAACCATTTTTTGAGTGTTTATTTTTTGGTGTCTAATCCGCAAATATATCACCATTGCTATTTATTTTCTTGACTGAATATCTCTTAAATGTCAACATATACACGTGTGATTTAGTTAACGAATATTTTTCAATGCCGGGAACCTCGATCAGAGAGTAAAAAAGGCGTAAGGTTCACAACGGTGTAAAACTAAAATGGGATATACGGGGCTAGGATTCGAGTTACCGGAACAAGGGCGAAACCAACCACCCAAGAATGAAATCGTCGAGCGAAAACACTTCACAACCTCCTGGAAGCAGCTTTTCTTGCCACCAGACATTTCTCCGTCAATTATGAATATGATGTCGTCACTAAACACATTCCTTAAATTGTACCCATTTTTTTTCTATTTTTTGGTGTCTAATCCGCATATATATCAACATTGCTCTTGATTTTCTTGATTGTATATCTCTTAAATGTCATCATATACACGTGTGATTTAGTTTACTAAGATTTTTCAACGCCGAGAACCTCAATCAGAGAGTAAAAAAGGCGTAAGGTTCACAATGGTGTAAAACTATAATGGGATATACCGGGCGAGGATTCGAGTTTCATGAACAAGGGCCAAACCAACCACCCAAGAATGGAATCGTCGAGTGAAACACTTGACAACCTCCTGGAAGCAGCTTTTCTCGCCACCAGACCTTTCTCCATCAATTAAAAATCTGATGCCATCATTAAACGCATTCCTTAAGTTGTAGCCATTTTTTTGTGTTTATTTTTTGGTGTCTTATATCACCATTGCTCTTGATTTTCTTGAATGTATATCTCTTAAATTTCAACATATACACGTGTGATTTAGTTTACAAAGATTTTTAAATGCCAAGAACCTCGATCAGAGAGTAAAAAAGGTGTGAGGTTCACAAGGGTGTAAAACAAAAATGGGATATACCGGGCTAGGATTCGAATTACAGGAACAAGGGCCAAACCAACCACCCAAAAATGGAATCGTCGAGCGAAAAAACTTGACAACCTCCTGGAAGTAGCTTATCTTGCCACTAGTCCTTTCTCCATCAATTAGGAATTTGATGCCGTCGCTAAACACATTCGTTAAATTGTAGCCATTTTTTGAGTGTTTATTTTTTGGTGTCTAATCCGCAAATATATCACCATTGCTATTGATTTCCTTGACTGAATATCTCTTAAATGTCAACATTTACACGTGTGATTTAGTTAACGAAGATTTTTCAATGCCGAGAACCTCGATCAGAGAGTAAACAAGGCGTAAGGTTCACAACGGTGTAAAACTAAAATGGGATATACCGGGCTAGGATTCGAGTTACCGGAACAATGGCGAAACCAACCACCCAAGATAGAAATCGTCGAGCGAAAATACTTGACACCCTCCAGGAAGCAGATTTTCTTGCCACCAGACATTTCTCCATCAATTAGGAATCTGATGCCGTCACTAAACACATTCCTTAAATTGTAGCCATTTTTTGAATGTTTATTTTTTGGTGTCTAATCCGCATATATATCAACATTGCTCTTGATTTTCTTGCTTGTATATCTCTTAAATGTCAACATATACACGTGTGATTTAGTACTAAGATTTTTCAACGCCGAGAACCTCAATCAGAGAGTAAAAAAGGCGTAAGGTTCACAATGGTGTAAAACTAAAACGGGATATACCGGGCAAGGATTCGAGTTACAGGAACAAGGGCCAAACCAACCACCCAAGAATGGAATCGTCAAGCAAAACACTTGACAACCTCATGGAAGCAGCTTTTCTTGCCACCAGACCATTCTCCATCAATTAAAAATCTGATGCCGTCATTAAACGCATTCCTTAAATTGTAGCCATTTTTTAGTGTTTATTTTTTGGTGTCTTATATCACCATTGCTCTTGATTTTCTTGACTGTATATCTCTTAAATTTCAACATATACACGTGTGATTTAGTTAACGAATATTTTTCAATGCCGAGAACCTCGATCAGAGAGTAAAAAAGGCGGAAGGTTCACAACCGTGTAAAATTAAAATAGGATATATACCGGGCTAGGATTCGAGTTACCGGAACAAGGGCGAAACCAACCACCCAAGAATGAAATCGTCCAGTGAAAACACTTGACCACCTCCTGGAAGCAGCTTTTCTTGCCACCACACATTTCTCCATCAATTTGGAATCTGATGCCGTCACTAAACACATTCCTTAAATTGTAGCCATTTTTTGAGTGTTTATTTTTTGGTGTCTAATCCGCATATATATCAACATTGCTCTTGATTTTCTTGATTGTATATCTCTTAAATGTCATCATATACACGTGTGATTTAGTGTACTAAGATTTTTCAACGCCGAGAACCTCAATCAGAGAGTAAAAAAGGCGTAAGTTTCACAATGGTGTAAAATTAAAATGGGATATACCGGGCAAGGATTCGAGTTACAGGAACAAAGGCCAAACCAACCACCCAAGAATGGAATCGTCGAGTGAAACACTTGACAACTTCCTGGACGCAGCTTTTCTTGCCACCAGACCTTTCTCCATTAATTAAAAATCTGATGCCGTCATTAAACTCATTCCTTAAATTGTAGCCATTTTTTTGGTGTTTATTTTTGGTGCCTTATATCACCATTGCTCTTGAATTTCTTGAATGTATATCTCTTAAATTTCAACATATACACGTGTAATTTAGTTCACGAAGATTTTTCAACTGCCAAGAACCTCGATCAGAGAGTAAAAAAGGCGTGAGGTTCACAACGGTGTAAAACAAAAATGGGATATACCGGGCTAGAGTTTGAATTACAGGAACAAGGGCCAAACCAACCACCCAAGAATGGAATCGTCGAGCGAAAAAACTTGAAAACCACCTGGAAGTAGCTTTTCTTGCCACTACTCCTTTCTCCATCAATTAGGAATCTGATGGCGTCAACAAACACATTCCTTAAATTGTAGCCATTTTTTGAGTGTTTATTTTTTGGTGTCTAATCCGCAAATATATCACCATTGCTATTGATTTTCTTGATTGTATATCTCTTAAATGTCAACATATACACGTGTGATTTAGTTAACGAAGATTCTTCAATGCCGAGAACCTCGATCAGAGAGTAAAAAATGAGTAAGGTTCACAACGGTGTAAAACTAAAATGGGATATACCGGGCTAGGATTCGAGTTACCGGAACAAGGGCGAAACCAACTACCCAAGAATGAAATCGTCGAGCGAAAACACTTGACAACCTCCTGGAAGCAGCTTTTCTTGCCACCAGACATCTCTCCATCAATTAGGAATCTGATGCCGTCACTAAACACATTCCTTAAATTGTAGCCATTTTTTGGTGTCTTATCCGCATATATATCAACATCTCTTGATTTTCTTGATTATATAGCTCTTAAATGATCATCATATACATGTGTGATTTAGTTTACTAAGATTTTTCAACGCCGAGAACCTCAATCAGAGAGTAAAAAAGGCGTAAGTTTCACAATGGTGTAAAACTAAAATGGGATATACCGGGCAAGGATTCGAGTTACAGGAACAAAGGCCAAACCTACCACCCAAGAATGGAATCGTCGAGTGAAACACTTGACAACTTCCTGGAAGCAGCTTTTCTTGCCACCAGACCTTTCTCCATCAATTAAAAATCTGATGCTGTCATTAAACTCATTCCTTAAATTGTAGCCATTTTTTTAGTGTTTATTTTTTGGTGCCTTATATCACCATTGCTCTTGAATTTCTTGAATGTATATCTCTTAAATTTCAACATATACACGTGTAATTTAGTTCACGAAGATTTTTCAACTGCCAAGAACCTCGATCAGAGAGTAAAAAAGGCGTGAGGTTCACAACGGTGTAAAACAAAAATGGGATATACCGGGCTAGAGTTTGAATTACAGGAACAAGGGCCAAACCAACCACCCAAGAATGGAATCGTCGAGCGAAAAAACTTGAAAACCACCTGGAAGTAGCTTTTCTTGCCACTACTACTTTCTCCATCAATTAGGAATCTGATGCCGTCAACAAACACATTCCTTAAATTGTAGCCATTTTTTGAGTGTTTATTTTTTGGTGTCTTGTCACACCCCCCAAAATCCACCTGCGGAGTATCACCGCTTGGGAGCGTGACTGACCAGGATCAAGCCACCAATCATATTGAACATGCATATAGTATTAAGTAAGATAAAAGAAAACCATCCGTTCAATACAAAAGGTGTTCAAAACATGTTATTGTTTTAAAGTGTAGCGGAAGCATAGTAATAATCCAACACTAGTAAATAGTTCAAATGTTATAATAGTTCAGCATAGAAACCACGAATCCTTGTCCACAACGACCCGCTTCTCCAGTGCAAGCTCCAAGTACCTAACGATCTGCAAGGCATGTAACAGAATGGTCAACAAACTAGTTGAGCGAGTTCACAGTAAGTAAATGTGTAACAGTAAGTAACAGGTGGCTCTACAGGGCCGATAGTAAGTTATGCTGGTGGGGGCTTCCCATGTTAAGTGACCACTAGACTGTTCGTATTATTATCCCTGTTCTTCGTCCGAGAACAGAAGTGTGTATAAAGTGTGCGTAGGTTTTACGCACGTATCCTTCGTAACCTGAGGATAGGAGTAAGTAATGCGTACACGTAGGTTTTACGTGCGTATCCTTCGTAACCGAGGATAGAATGGCATGTGAACCCGTAGGTGTTATCCCAACCTACGTAACCGTCCTGACATCCGAGGACATGATAGGTGACAGTCTAGTAAAGCATATGTACGTTCCTTTCAATAACAACCTTTAACCCATTCCCACAACCCGGGAATCCCATGCCTTAGTAGGAGTGTGAACTCACCTTGGTTTGCTCGGTATGCTAAGTTATGCACTCACAAGTAATTAATCACGTCCTAGTGTATGCACGTATAACAAATCAGTTCATGTTCGAAATTGTACGCATGCAGTTAATTGTTCACATAGCAGTCAGTTTGCATATCGGCACAACACGTAGTATTACACGAATATGTTCACCACCAAGCATGGCATGACAATTAATTCAACATATGTTCAATCAGTCAAAGTATGTTCATAATCCCTAACATCCTTCGAATCCAGTCACTATCTTTCGACAACAGTAATCACAATTATCTTTCGGAAACAATTATCACAATTATCCTTCGGACCAATGTTATGTTCCGAATCCTATGTCATCTTTCGATCACACACATATCTTTCGGTCAACAGGTATCTTTCGGTCAACAGATATCTTTCGGTCAACAGATATCTTTCGGTCAACAGATATCTTTCGGTCAACAGATATCTTTCGGTCAACAGATATCTTTCGGTCACAACTATGTTTCGACTACAAGCATCTTTCGATCAATCAACAGTTACGTATATCACCATCAGTTACGAATATCACAGAAACAGAAACCCTAATCATCTACAGCCGTCATCATCATTAACAATCATCATCACATCAGTTACATTACACAGAAGGCACAAGATCATCTACGACAGTTACTATCATTCCTAGAAATCATTTAACGGTAACAAAATCAATCATCAACCAATCCGAATCGTCATCTATGTGTCATGTAAACATAATCATCATTCGGTTCAACTATCTAACATACATATCCGGTTTATCATAACCGATTCATAAAATATTATCATTGAACATCATCAAAACGGATCCGATAATCATGCATATCCGATTAACATACAATGATAGATTGCAAGACAATAGATAAATCATGGAATCAAAGCATCGTGAAATCAAAGCATCGTAAACAACACCACACACTAACCGGAAATCTGGATTACGGAATGAATTCCTTCGAACAGAGAGTAGGTCTGCTATATGCCTGCTATATGCCGTAACACACACACAATGGAACTAGGGTTTTCCGGAAACTAACTGTTGTCTAACATGCATTCACGTATTTAAATGTATCACAGAAATGGGCCAAGCCCATTAGAATAACTGGGCCGAAACATATCGAAGGATATGTTTCGTGATTCATCATTCCGAAGGATGATCTTTCGGATCGAAGGATGTGTTTCGACATCCTTCGATTCATGCATCATGTTTCGAGGGACATCCTTCGAAAGTTGGGCCATGTATCATACTAACTAGTTAACACATAATACAAGTTTCACAATATGGCAATCAAATGTGCAATTAAGCAATTAGTCAATACATGTTCGTGTAATACCTATGAAATCAAATCTTGGAATTTCGAGTTGTCACATTATCCCCAACTTAAAAGAAATTCCGTCCCGAAATTTGGTACGCACTTACTGAGGAAGCTAGGTATCGTTCACTGGTTTTCCTGGGGTGTCACATCATCCCCCCGTTGATTTGGAATTTCGTCCCGAAATTCAGTAGTAGTAGCTTCAGCCTCAGAAGTGGATGCATTGGTTTCGAATAGCTGGGGGTACTTTTCTTTCATCTGATCTTCGCGTTCCCAGGTATACTCTGGACCACGCTGGGAGTTCCAACGAACTCGAACAAGAGGGATTCTCTTGTGTTTGAGGACCTTAACATCCCGGTCCGTGATTTCAACTGGTTCCTCGACGAACTGCAACCGCTCGTCGATAGTGAGTTCCTTAAAAGGAATTATAAGGGTCTCATCTGATAGGCATTTCTTCAGATTCGACACGTGGAATACATTGTGAACTGCACCGAGTTCAGCTGGTAGGTTCAACTTGTAGGCTACCTTGCCAATCTTTTCTGAAATTTCGAATGGTCCGACGTACCGCGGATTTAGTTTGCCCCGTTTGCCAAAACGTACCACACCCTTCCAGGGTGAAACTTTCAATAAAACCCGGTCCCCGACCTCAAATTCCAATGGTTTTCTACGCTTATCCGCGTAGGCTTTCTGACGGTCGCGTGCTGCCGCCATGCGTTGACGTATCTGTGCTATCTTTTCTGTGGCGTCCACAACAATATCTGGACCCGTAATCTGACTATCCCCCACCTCTGCCCAACAGAGAGGTGACCGGCATTTACGTCCGTACAATGCCTCGAATGGAGCGGCTTGAATGCTGGTATGGTAACTGTTATTGTACGAGAACTCCACCAGAGGGAGATGTTTTTCCCAGCCGTTGCCGAAATCGATAACACACGCTCGAAGCATGTCTTCTAGAGTTTGAATAGTTCGCTCAGACTGCCCATCTGTCTGAGGATGATATGCTGTGCTCATGTCTAATCGTGAGCCGAAAGATTTGTGCATCGCTTGCCAAAGCTCTGACGTGAATCGTGCATCGCGATCCGAAATAATAGAAGTGGGCACTCCGTGCCTCGAAACAACTTCTTTAAGATAAACGTCTGCGAGAGTGGAGAACTTATCCGTTTCCTTGATCGGTAGGAAGTGTGCAGACTTGGTGAGTCGATCAACTATGACCCATATTGTATCGTTCCCACGCTGAGATCTAGGCAGACCGGTAACAAAATCCATGGAAATTTCTTCCCATTTCCATTGTGGTATCTTAGGCTGCTGAAGTAGACCAGCTGGTTTCTGATATTCAACCTTGACTCTCGCACAGGTTAAGCATTTGCCAACATAGGTGGCGATGTGAGCCTTCATACTAGGCCACCAATATGTTGTTTTGATATCGTGGTACATTTTATCTGCCCCTGGATGTACCGAGTAGCGAGACTTGTGCGCTTCATCCCTCACAAGTTCGCGTAAGCCGCCATAAAGTGGGACCCAAATACGCCCCGTTACATAGTAGGCGCCGTCTTCCTTTTGTTCCATTTGTTGCCTTGAACCGCGCAAGGCTTCAGCCTTGACGTTTTCGGGTTTTAGTGCTTCTAACTGAGCTGCTCGTATCTGTGCAGGAAGACTGGACTGAATGGTAAGCTGTAGCGCTCGCACGCGCTTAGGTAGGGTGTCTTTCCGACTGAGGGCATCAGCCACAACATTGGCCTTGCCTGGATGATACTTGATGGCGCATTCGTAGTCGTTCAGAAGTTCAACCCATCTTCGTTGACGCATATTCAAATCCTTTTGCTTAAGAATATGCTCGAGACTCCTGTGATCGGTGTAAATCGTGCACCGGGTACCGTACAGGTAGTGTCGCCATATCTTAAGCGCGAAAACAACAGCTCCCAGCTCTAAATCGTGCGTCGTGTAGTTCCGTTCATGAACCTTGAGTTGCCGAGAGGCGTATGCGATCACTTTATCCCGTTGCATCAATACACAACCAAGCCCTTGTATCGATGCGTCACAATAAACCACGAAGTCATCCGTGCCCTCGGGCAGTGAGAGAATAGGCGCGCTGCAAAGCCTATCCTTTAAGTACTGAAAAGCGGTCTCTTGCGTATTACCCCATCTGTAAACGACACCTTTCTGTGTAAGCATAGTGAGTGGTTGCGCGATCTTTGAGAAGTCTTTAATAAATCGCCTGTAGTAACCCGCCAAACCCAAGAATTGGCGTATTTCAGTCGGTGTACGCGGTGCTGGCCAGTTTCTGATTGAATCAACCTTGGATGGATCGACATGAATCCCATCCTTGTTTACCACATGGCCTAAGAAGTGGACTTCACGAAGCCAGAAGTCGCATTTAGAAAACTTTGCATACAGTTGCTCTTTTCGAAGAAGTTCCAAGATAATACGTAGATGCTGCTCGTGCTCCTCCTGACTCTTGGAGTAAATCAAAATGTCGTCGATGAAAACGATGACGAACTTGTCGAGATACGGTTTACACACCCTGTTCATGAGATCCATGAAGACTGCAGGTGCGTTTGTAAGCCCGAATGGCATGACCAGAAACTCGTAGTGACCATAACGAGTTCTGAAAGCAGTTTTGGAGACGTCCTCATCCCGGACTCTCAGCTAATGATACCCTGACCTCAAATCGATCTTGGAAAAGTAACACGACCCTTGCAACTGGTCGAATAAGTCATCTATGCGTGGAAGAGGATAACGGTTCTTCACCGTCACCTTGTTGAGTTCACGGTAGTCGATGCACATCCTGAACGTACCGTCTTTCTTCTTCACAAATAACACTGGAGCTCCCCAAGGCGAAGAGCTTGGACGAATAAAGCCCTTTTCCAAGAGCTCTTGCAGCTGTTTCGACAGTTCTTCCAGTTCGGTTGGAGCTAAACGATATGGTGCGCGGGCTATTGGTGCTGCTCCAGGTGCCAATTCGATCTGAAACTCGACTTGACGATGAGGCGGTAAGCCTGGTAAATCTTCAGGAAACACCTGAGGGAAGTCACGTACAACTGGGATATCCTCCAGCTTCTTTTCCTTTGCCGATGCATCAGTAACGAGAGCCAGAATGGCAGTATGCCCCTTTCGTAAACATTTCTGCGCCTTCAAGTAAGAGATGATGCCAACCACAGCACCACTCTTGTCGCCCTGAACTTCGAGAGGTTCTTGACTGGAGCGAGGAATACGAATAACCTTTTCCTTGCATAAGATCTCTGCGTGATGTTGAGATAACCAATCCATGCCGATGACGACGTCGAAGCTACCCAAGACTATGGGTATAAGATCAATCGTGAAAGTCTGACCCGCTAGAACAATGCTACAACCCTTGACTACATGAGCGGCTTCTACACTTTTACCATTTGCTAGTTCTACGACGTGTTTAGTGTCTAGAGGTGTTGGTGTACGTTTTAATAAGTTACTCATTTTCATGGACATATAACTTGTATCAGCACCCGAATCAAATAAGACAGTAACGTAAATATCATCGAGAAGGAACTTACCCAACTACGTTAGGATCATTCACTGCATCACCTCGACCCAACACAAATGCTCGACCACGAGCTTCATTGCCGTTGTTGTTGTTGTTGTTGTTGTTGTTGCCCCCATTATTGTTATGGTTCCCGTTGCCCTGATGGTTGTTGTTGCGGTTCTGGTTCAACTGTGGGCAATCGCGTTTGAAGTGACCTTCAGCCCCACACTTATAACACCCCCTGTTGCCCTGTTGCTGATTCTGCTGATTCTGTGGAGCTGGTTGCTGAGGCTGCTGATTCTGATTTGCAGGGCGAGCGCTTCTACAATCTTTGGCCTCGTGACCCATCTTTAAACACCTTTGACAACGGCCCTTATTGCACTGGCCGCTGTGATGCCTGTTGCAGTTGTTACACTTTGGGAGATTTCCGCGATACTGTCTGTGGCTGCTCGATGAGTGCTGACTGGGACTTTGGTAACTGTCCGTCTTTCGCTGCTGATTCTGGGACTGAACCGAAACTGATGCTTTGCTTGAATCCCCCTCCCACTTTCTCTTACTTTCGCTGGGAGTAGCAAGTGTAGTAGTAGCAGTAGCGGTAGCACTGATACGCTTTGGCAGTTTGCCCTGGTCTACTGCCTGATCTGTGATGCGATGAGCGAGACGCTGGATTTCCTGGATGTTGTTGAGGTTAGCCGACGTTACGTGGCTCTGAATCTCTGACGCGAGCCCCTTGAGATACAACTCAATGCGCTTGTATGGTGGGTCTACCATGGTTGGACACAGCACAGCCAACTCATTCGACCTCTTGGTGTAAGCTTCGATTTCTGAACCCACCATCTTCAAATTGTACAACTCATCCTCCAACTTGTGGATGTCTTCTCTTGTGCAATATTCCCTCTTGATCAGTTCTTTGAATTCGTTCCAGGGTGTGGCGTTAGCAGCTGCCAACCCTAAGATCTGCACTTGTGCGTTCCACCAAGTGAGCGCAATCCCTTCAAGTGTGCCAGTGGCGAACTTCACCCTGCGAGCCTCAGGGCATTCACACATTTCGAAAACCGACTCGATCTTTTCAAACCAGTGGAGGAGTCCGACTGCCCCCTCCGTGCCACTGAACGAGCTAGGACGACAGTCCATGAAAGTCTTGAAGGTACACGCAGGTTGTTGCTGAGCGGGTTGACCTATTGTGTACGAATAGGGCAAAGTTAAGTACAAGAATTAATGTAGGATCTAAAGATCCTAGTGTCTATACTGCAGGGTATACTACCTGCTTGGGCGGCTGCAACTGCCGCAGCAACGAGAGCCTCTAGCTGGGCTTGAGTCATGGTAATTCGTGCGGCCATTGATCTTCACATCAAAGGCAACATAAGTGAGAAAGGTTCGCGAATAGTGCGATGACAGAAGAGTGTAAGCACATAAGTATTCTCATGCAATGACAAGTTGTGAGCAAGTAATGTAAGCATACTACGAGCAAAGTTCTATGCAAATTCTAGCATGTAGGCAATAAACATAAACCTTATTACCTTGGAAGTTGAGTCTTGCACGTGGAGCGAAGCGTCGTTGTGGATCGTTGAGAGCACTGTTCTGGTTATAGTCTGGTTTTAATAAAAACGTTTTCCCATATTAAAACCAAGTTCTCTATAACCAATGGCTCTGATACCAATCTGTCACACCCCCAAAATCCACCTGCGGAGTATCACCGCTTGGGAGCGTGACTGACCAGGATCAAGCCACCAATCATATTGAACATGCATATAGTATTAAGTAAGATAAAAGAAAACCATCCGTTCAATACAAAAGGTGTTCAAAACATGTTATTGTTTTAAAGTGTAGCGGAAGCATAGTAATAATCCAACACTAGTAAATAGTTCAAATGTTATAATAGTTCAGCATAGAAACCACGAATCCTTGTCCACAACGACCCGCTTCTCCAGTGCAAGCTCCAAGTACCTAACGATCTGCAAGGCATGTAACAGAATGGTCAACAAACTAGTTGAGCGAGTTCACAGTAAGTAAATGTGTAACAGTAAGTAACAGGTGGCTCTACAGGGCCGATAGTAAGTTATGCTGGTGGGGGCTTCCCATGTTAAGTGACCACTAGACTGTTCGTATTATTATCCCTGTTCTTCGTCCGAGAACAGAAGTGTGTATAAAGTGTGCGTAGGTTTTACGCACGTATCCTTCGTAACCTGAGGATAGGAGTAAGTAATGCGTACACGTAGGTTTTACGTGCGTATCCTTCGTAACCGAGGATAGAATGGCATGTGAACCCGTAGGTGTTATCCCAACCTACGTAACCGTCCTGACATCCGAGGACATGATAGGTGACAGTCTAGTAAAGCATATGTACGTTCCTTTCAATAACAACCTTTAACCCATTCCCACAACCCGGGAATCCCATGCCTTAGTAGGAGTGTGAACTCACCTTGGTTTGCTCGGTATGCTAAGTTATGCACTCACAAGTAATTAATCACGTCCTAGTGTATGCACGTATAACAAATCAGTTCATGTTCGAAATTGTACGCATGCAGTTAATTGTTCACATAGCAGTCAGTTTGCATATCGGCACAACACGTAGTATTACACGAATATGTTCACCACCAAGCATGGCATGACAATTAATTCAACATATGTTCAATCAGTCAAAGTATGTTCATAATCCCTAACATCCTTCGAATCCAGTCACTATCTTTCGACAACAGTAATCACAATTATCTTTCGGAAACAATTATCACAATTATCCTTCGGACCAATGTTATGTTCCGAATCCTATGTCATCTTTCGATCACACACATATCTTTCGGTCAACAGGTATCTTTCGGTCAACAGATATCTTTCGGTCAACAGATATCTTTCGGTCAACAGATATCTTTCGGTCAACAGATATCTTTCGGTCAACAGATATCTTTCGGTCACAACTATGTTTCGACTACAAGCATCTTTCGATCAATCAACAGTTACGTATATCACCATCAGTTACGAATATCACAGAAACAGAAACCCTAATCATCTACAGCCGTCATCATCATTAACAATCATCATCACATCAGTTACATTACACAGAAGGCACAAGATCATCTACGACAGTTACTATCATTCCTAGAAATCATTTAACGGTAACAAAATCAATCATCAACCAATCCGAATCGTCATCTATGTGTCATGTAAACATAATCATCATTCGGTTCAACTATCTAACATACATATCCGGTTTATCATAACCGATTCATAAAATATTATCATTGAACATCATCAAAACGGATCCGATAATCATGCATATCCGATTAACATACAATGATAGATTGCAAGACAATAGATAAATCATGGAATCAAAGCATCGTGAAATCAAAGCATCGTAAACAACACCACACACTAACCGGAAATCTGGATTACGGAATGAATTCCTTCGAACAGAGAGTAGGTCTGCTATATGCCTGCTATATGCCGTAACACACACACAATGGAACTAGGGTTTTCCGGAAACTAACTGTTGTCTAACATGCATTCACGTATTTAAATGTATCACAGAAATGGGCCAAGCCCATTAGAATAACTGGGCCGAAACATATCGAAGGATATGTTTCGTGATTCATCATTCCGAAGGATGATCTTTCGGATCGAAGGATGTGTTTCGACATCCTTCGATTCATGCATCATGTTTCGAGGGACATCCTTCGAAAGTTGGGCCATGTATCATACTAACTAGTTAACACATAATACAAGTTTCACAATATGGCAATCAAATGTGCAATTAAGCAATTAGTCAATACATGTTCGTGTAATACCTATGAAATCAAATCTTGGAATTTCGAGTTGTCACATGTCTAATCCGCAAATATATCACCATTGCTATTGATTTTCTTGACTGTATATCTCTTAAATTTCAACATATACACGTGTGATTTAGTTAACGAAGATTCTTCAATGCCGAGAACCTCGATCAGAGAGTAAAAAAGGAGTAAGGTTCACAACGGTGTAAAACTAAAATGGGATATACCGGGCTAGGATTCGAGTTACCGGAACAAGGGCGAAACCAACTACCCAAGAATGAAATCGTCGAGCGAAAACACTTGACAACCTCCTGGAAGCAGCTTTTCTTGCCACCAGACATCTCTCCATCAATTAGGAATCTGATGCCGTCACTAAACACATTCCTTAAATTGTAGCCATTTTTTGGTGTCTAATCCGCATATATATCAACATCTCTTGATTTTCTTGATTATATATCTCTTAAATGTCATCATATACATGTGTGATTTAGTTTACTAAGATTTTTCAACGCCGAGAACCTCAATCAGAGAGTAAAAAAGGCGTAAGGTTCACAATGGTGGAAAACTAAAATGGGATATACCGGGCAAGGATTCGAGTTACAGGAACAAGGGCTAAACCAACCACCCAAGAATGGAATCGTCGAGCAAAACACTTGACAACCTCCTGGATGCAACTTTTGTTGCCACCAAACAATTCTCCATCAATTAAAAATCCGATGCCGTCATTAAACACATTCCTTAAATTGTAGGCATTTTTAGTGTTTATTTTTTGGTGTCTTATATCACCATTGCTCTTGATTTTATTGAATGTATATCTCTTAAATTTCAACATATACACGTGTGATTTAGTTTACGAAGATTTTTCAATGCCGAGAACCTCGATCAGAGAGTAAAAAAGGCGTGAGGTTCACAATGGTGTAAAACCAAAACGGGATATACCGTGCTAGGATTCAAATTACAGGAACAAAGGCCAAACCAACCACCCAAGAATGGAATCGTTGAGCGAAATAACTTGACAACCTCCTGGAAGCAGCTTTTCTTGCCACTAGTCCTTTCTCCATCAATTAGGAATCTGATGGCGTCACTAAACACATTCCTTAAATTGTAGCCATTTTTTGAGTGTTTATTTTTTGGTGTCTAATCCGCAAATATATCACCATTGCAATTGATTTTCTTGACTGTATATCTATTAAATGTCAACATATACACGTGTGATTTAGTTAACGAAGATTTTTCAATGCCGAGAACCTCGATCAGAGAGTAAAAAAGGCGTGAGGTTCACAATGGTGTAAAACTAAAATGGGATATACCGGTTTAGGATTCGAGTTACAGGAACAAGGGCTAAACCAACCACCCAAGAATGGAATTGCCGAGCGAAAACACTTGACAACCTCCTGGAAGCAACTTTTCTTGCCAACAGACCTCTCTCCATCAGTTAGGAATCTGATGCCGTCACTAAACACATTCCTTAAATTGTAGCCATTTTTTTAGTGTTTATTTTTTGGTGTCTGATCCGCATATATATCACTATTGCTCTTGATTTTGTTGACTGTATATCTCTTAAATGTCAACATATACACGTGTAATTTAGTTTACGAATATTTTTCAATGCCGAGAACCTAGATCAGAGAGTAAAAAAGGCGTGAGGTTTATAATGGTGTAAAACTAAAATGGGATATACCGGGCTTGGATTCGAGTTACAGGAACAAGGGCCAAACCAACCACCCAAGAATGGAATCATCGAGCGAAAACACTTCACAACCTCCTGCAAGCAGCTTTTCTTGCCAACAGACCTCTCTCCATCAGTTAGGAATCTGATGCCGTCACTAAACATATTCCTTAAATTGTAGCGATTTTTTTATTGTTTATTTTTTGGTGTCTAATCCGCATATATATCACCATTGCTCTTGATTTTCTTGACTGTATATCTCTTAAATGTTAACATATACACGTGTAATTTAGTTTACGAATATTTTTCAATGCCGAGAACCTCGATCAGAGAGTAAAAAAGGCGTACGATTCACAATGGTGTAAAACTAAAATAGGATATACCGGGCTAGGATTGGAGTTACAGGAACAAGGGCCAAACCAACCACCCAAGAATGGAATCGTCGAGCGAAAACACTTGACAAGCTCCTGGAAGCAGCTTTTCTTGCCACCAGACCTTTCTCAGTCAATTAGGAATCTGATGCCGTCACTAAACACATTCTTTAAATTGTAGGCACTTTTTGAGTGTTTATTTTTTGGTGTCTAATCCGCATATATGTCACCATTGCTCTTGATTTTCATGACAGTATAACTCTCAAATGTCAACATATACACGCGTGATTTAATTTACGGAGATTTTTCAATGCCGAGAACCTCGATCAAGGAGTAAAAAAGGCGTAAGGTTCACAATGGTGTAAAACTAAAATGGGATATACCGGGATAGGATTCAAGTTACAGAAACAAGGGCCCAACCAACCACCCAAGAATGGAATCGTCGAGCGAAAACACTTGACAACCTCTTGGAAGCAGCTTTCCTTGCCACCAGACCTTTCTCCATCAATTAGGAATCTGATACCGTCACTAAACATATTCCTTAAATTGTAACCATTTTTTGAGTGTTTATTTTTTGGTGTCTAATCCACATATATATCACCATTGCTCTTGATTTTCTTGACTGTATATCTCTTAAACGTCAACATATACACGTGTGATTTAGTTTACGAATATTTTCCAATGCCGAGAACCTCGATCAGAGAGTAAAAAAGGCGTAAGATTCACAATGGTGTAAAACTAATATGGGATATACCGGGCTTGGATTCGAGTTACAGGAACAAGGGCCAAACCAACCACCCAAGAATGGAATCGTCGAGTGAAAACACTTGACAAGCTCCTGGAAGCAGCTTTTCTTGCCACCAGACCTTTCTCAATCAATTAGGAATCTGATGTCGTCACTAAACACATTCCTTAAATTGTAGCCACTTTTAGAGTGTTTTTTTTTTTGGTGTCTAATCCGCATATATTTCACCATTACTCTTGATTTTCTTGACAGTATAACTCTCAAATGTCAACATATACACGTGTGATTTAGTTTACGGAGATTTTTCAATGCCGAGAACCTCGATCAGGAAGTAAAAAACGCTTAAGGTTCACAATGGTGTAAAACTAAAATGGGATATACCGTGATAGGATTCGAGTTACAGAAACAAGGGCCAAACCAACCACCCAAGAATGGAATCGTCGAGCGAAAACACTTGACAACCTCCTGGAAGCAGCTTTCCTTGCCACCAGACCTTTCTCCATCAATTAGGAATCTGATGCCTGACGTGATGTCGTGGTCACAATCAAATTTAATCCAAATACAACTAATTAGCTAGCGGTAAGTGGATATCGAACACAAGGGAGTTTGTGGAATATGTGTTATTTAAAAGTGTGTCTAAATTAACCAAGTTAAACTAAATATAATGAAAGTAAAATTCAAGAGTTGATTTGATTGGATTGGTTTTAAAACTAAATTTAACTAATTGAATTGTAAAAGAAAAGTTTTGGTTGTAGGCAAAGTAGAAACAAATGACCATCCTAGATTTCCGGTTTGTTTCGACATTCATATTATCATTTCACTAGAAAGAACTACATAGACATAGCTCATGTGTGATTACTTGCAGTGATGAAAGGGAACTAAGTACTCAGATTCCTAGAACATGAGGTTGTTACCCGATGATCAATCAACCCTTACCCAAGCCTAACTATACCCATGATATCTTGATTGCCAACGGCACCAAGAACGTATGGTTTCTAATTAGTTCAACATAAGAATCAACAAGTTACTAACAAACAATCACACATCATAACAACAAATCATAAAGAAAAAGATTATTATTCTAGAAATTAGAAAAATCAAACATGAAATGTCTCAACCAAACCTTCAATCCAGGACAATCATCAAGTGTTTAGCCACTCATGGCTTGAAGCAACATCATAACAAAAGTTCTATTGTTCATAAAGATCAAAGCACAAAAACTAATGATTAAACAAGTGTTCTTCAAGCCCAAGTCTCCAAAAGTTGCTCCCAATTCGTCCCCAAGACAAGTGGTAACCGAAAACATATGATGAGCCACCATAAAAACCCATGAATGACATTTTAATGCATAAGTTACAAAATTGGATCAGTCGGTGGCGTAACCTACGGCAGAGGGCCGTAGGTTACGGCGGGCAGCTTTCCCTTACGGCGGGTGGCTTCTGTCTTACGGCGAAGGCTTTTTGCAAAGGTTGGGGCCGTAACCTTCAGCCAAGTGCCGTAGGTTACGGCGCTGAGTGTTAGTTTTTCCTTGTTTCCTTCATTTAATTCACCATTTCTTCAATCCCAACACCGCCAACATCTAGCATTCATCCAAGCTCCATAAAACCCGCATTTTAAGCTCTTTAACACCTGTAACATCAAACATCTTGTGATTACCAAATTCAAGCGATTAACCGGATAAAGTATGGTATTTTATTCTATTTAAAGGCCTTAAGGGTTGTCCTACGGACCACCCGTCAATGCCGTCACTAAACACATTCCTTAAATTGTAGCCATTTTTTGAATGTTTATTTTTTGGTGTCTAATCCGCGTATATATCACCATTGCTCTTGATTTTCTTGACTGTATATCTCTTAAATGTCAACATATACACGTGTGATTTAGTTTACGAAGATTTTTCAATGCCGAGTACCTCGATCAGAGAGTAAAAAACGCGTAAGGTTCACAATGGTGTAAAACTAAAATGGGATATACCGGGTTAGGATTCGAGTTACATGAACAAGGGCCTAACCAACCACCCAAGAATAGAATCGTCGAGCGAAAATACTTGACAACCTCCTGGAAGCAGCTTTTCTTGCCATCAGACCTCTCTTTACATCAATTAGGAATCTGATGTCGTCACTAAACACATTCCTTAAATTGTAGGCATTTTTTAGTGTTTTTTTTATGTCTAATCCACATATATATCACCATTGCTCTTCATTTTCTTGACTGTATATATCTCTTAAATGCCAACATATACACGTGTGATTTAGTTTACGAAGATTTTTCAATGCCGAGAACCTCGATCAGAGAGTAAAAAAGGCGTGAGGTTCACAATGGTGTAAAACTAAAATGGGATATACCGGGCTAGGATTCGAGTTACAGGAACAAGGGCCAAACCAACCACCCAAGAATGGAATCGCCGAGCGAAAACACTTGACAACCTCCTGGAAGCAGCATTTCTTTCCACCAGACCTTTCTCCATCAATTAGGAATCTGATGCCGTCACTAAACACATTCCTTAAATTGTAGCCATTTTTTGAGTGTTTTATTTTTTGGTGTCTAATCCGCATATATATCACCATTGCTCTTGTTTTTCTTGACTGTATATCCCTTAAATGTCAACATATACACGTGTGATTTAGTTTACGAAGTTTTTTCAATGTCGAGTACCTCGATCAGAGAGTAAAAAAGGCGTAAGGTTCACAATGGTGTAAAAAAAATGGGATATACCGGGCTAGGATTCGAGTTACAAGAACAAGGGCCAAACCAACCACCCAAGAACGGAATCGTCGAGCGAAAATACTTGACAACCTCCTAGAAGCAGCCTTTCTTGCCATCAGACCTTTCTCCATCAATTAGGAATCTGATGCCGTCACCAAACACATTCCTTAAATTGTAGCCATTTTTGAGTGTTCTTTTTGGTGTCTAATCCGCATATATATCACCATTGCTCTTGATTTTCTTGACTGTATATCTCTTAAATGCCTACATATACACGTGTGATTTAGTTTAGGAAGATTTTTCAATGCCGAGAACCTCGATCAGAGAATAAAAAAGGCGTGAGGTTCACAATGGTGTAAAAATAAATTGGGATATACCGGGCTAGGATTCGAGTTACAGGAAAAAGGGCCAAACCAACCACCCAAGAATGGAATCGCCGAGCGAAAACACTTGACAACCTCCTGGAAGCAGCATTTCTTGCCACCAGACCTTTCTCCATCAATTAGGAATCTGATGTCGTCACTAAACACATTCCTTAAATTGTAGCCATTTTTGAGTGTTCATTTTTTGGTGTCTAATCCGCAAATATATCAACATTGCTCTTGATTTTCTTGACTGCATATCTCTTAAATGTCAACATTTACACGTGTGATTTAGTTTACGAAGATTTTTCAATGTTGAGAATCTCGATCAGAGAGTAAAAATGATGTAAGGTTCACAATGGTTTAAAACTAAAATGGGATATACCGGGCTAGGATTCGAGTTACAGGAACAAGGGCCAAACCAACCACCCAAGAATTGAATCGTCGAGCGAAAACACTTGACAACCTCCTGGAAGTAGCTTTTCTTGCCACCGGACCTTTCTCCATCAGTTAGGAATCTGATGCCGTCAATTAACACATTCCTTAAATTGTAGCCATTTTTTGGTGTCTAATCCGCATATATATCACCATTGCACTTGATTTTCTTAACTGTATATCTCTTAAATGTCAACATATACACGTGTGATTTGGTTTATGAAGATTTTTCAGTGCCGAGAACCTCAATCAGAGAATAAAAAAGGCGTGAGGTTCACAATGGTGTTATACTAAAATGGGATATACCGGGATAGGATTCGAGTTACAGGAACTAGAGCCAAACCAACCACCCAAGAATGGAATCGTCGAGCGAAAACACTTGACAACCTCCTGCAAGCTGCTTTTCTTGCCACCAGACCTTTAACACCCCGTGTTTTCGAATGTCAAAGTCAAAGTCCAAGTCAAGTTTGACTTCTTTGACTGTAAATAGTCCATTTTATGTTTTGTATTATGTGGAGTAGGTGTTGTCTATCAAAAAGGAATCGAAGTAATCGAATATTTAGTCGACGCGGAACGATTTACGATTGTGAATAGTAGGAAGTAACAATGCGATAAAGTTAATCAATCGATAATCAAGCTAATCGAATCATCAGTCGAACTCGAAACTCGAATTATGCGAATTTGGTGTTATATTACTTGTGTGTGTGCCTTATGTGTTACCTGTGCGTGCTTACTTTATGTTTTGTATGGTATTCATACGAATCAATCGAAACTTGAAACTCAATCGAATGCAATCGAAATCGAATCATGATAGTAGTGGAAAAGTGGTTACTCGAGATATAGATCTTGTATGTAGATATAGTGGTTGGGATTAAAAGTAATTTGAATAGGAAACTCTATCGTACTCGTATCGTCTTCAATCGAAATCGAAATATCAGAAATCGTCGCGCTGAACACTCGAAACAGGTTGTGGATCGATCGGGCTCTTAGCCGATCGACCAGCCCAGCTGATCGGACAGACTGTCCGATCGAGCAGGCTGTCTGATCGGGATGCCTGGCCGATCGGCCAGCCCTTTCCTCTTTGGGAAGCCTATAAATAGGCCTATCATTGTCATTCTTTCCACTTTTGGAAACTCTCTGACCGACCAGCTCGTGCTCCTCTTCTTTTCTCATATTTCTTCCGATTTCGGTAAGTTTACATTCTAAATCTTGTACTTTCTTGATCAAAACATGCTCCTAGACCTTTCTATCTTTCTAACCATGAAATCATCATGATCTAAGCATTCCAGGATGATGTCATCATGGTGTTCTTCAAGAACATCATGTTTTGGCCTCAATCCACCAAGAATCACTTGGATCTAGCCGATTTCCACATAAAAAAACTAAGATCCATCACAGATCTAAACATTTACATGATGTGAAGGACTGAAAGAATGATTTCCAACTTTCTTTCAACTCTTTTACACTCAATGCCTTCAACCCGATAGAAACGGAGCTTGAGCCAACTCACCAATCATTCTAATGGTCAAGTGGTTCAAGATTCAGATTCTATCTACGAGGTTCACCGATTTCGGGTTAAACGTTAAACTACCGCTCTGAACCGTTCACCGGCCGGACTTGGGTGATTCCTGTCCGAGCCGGGGAAACAAGTATGACCGAAAGTGCCATGATTCAACTCGTTGTCAAAATACCACGATATAAGGTCAAATAATCAGAACAGCCAAGTGTTAGACGAATAGGCCGACCAGGTCAGGATGCTGACCGATCGGACAAGTTGTTCGAACGAACAGCCCAACCGATCGGACAGATCAGCCGATCGACCAGGCCAGCCGATCGGCTAGCAAATGGCCCCACACTTTGACAATTTCATGACGTATAGTATTGAACGAAGTAATGTTCGATCGAACGAGCTGTTTGATAACATTACTCATCGGATCATGAGATACTATGCTTCAACGCTTAATCGATTTTCAATTCGTTCAACGTGTTGGAGTGCCACCCAATTGAACATGCTGTCCGATCAGGTGACATTCTACTGAGGACCCATTTCTGAAGTTCCGAACCGATCGGTTAAGCCGGCCGATTGAACGGACTGTTCGATCGATCGACCTGAAAGGTAAGGACACTTCAGTGTTCTCAAATACTACAACGAAGACTTCAAAAGGACAAGCCATCATACACAAACACATCCTACTCAAAGGAAGAAACAATACACTCGAACAGTCCAACCGATCGAGCCTACCAGCCGATCGAATAGGCTGTCCGAACGGACTGTCCAGCCGAACGAACAACCCGTTCGATCGAACCAACTATTCGATCGACCAGGCTGTTCGACCCATCATCACTTGTTTCCTTTTTGCGTATTACTCATCGTTACGCTATCGAACTATTCAGGCTAACCCTACTCTCAAGCGCTCCCTTCAATCCATCAATCAATCGCTGTGAGTATACTCGAACCCTTTTTGTTTTAACACTTTTGGGTGTTACATACATTGCTTATCTAAATCACAATCGAACACACTACTCAATTACTTTAAACGCTAACCGATTATGCATGTATTACGTGACTAAATGAATGCCTGTTGATTGTGTTTACACATGGAATGCTGTCTACCTGCCTTAACGACGTAGTACTATAGTTTGGACTCAGCACCCGTTCACACGGGGGTTGTTAAGGACAATTACTTGCATGAATTACGGTGGTAATCATGTATTGCGAACTGTCTCGGACAGTCAACCCGCAGTCATTGGTATCGATAGATCCATGTCGATAATAAACATGCTTCGTTTTCCTCTGTGTACGTGCTGGTTATGCGTAAACCATTTCAAACTCTATATGCTATTATCAAACTTGTATGCTGACCTTTACATTCTATGTATTGACTTTATTTTAACATATGTGACAGGCAATTAGGATGCTTATCTGCTAGGAAGGCGAGCTAGGAATAAGCGTCTAGAGCATAGTTGTCTGTAGATCTTGCAGATCGAGCCTCTAGAAGCAATTAAACAATATTTATTTTATTTTACTTAAAATCTGAGTTGTCGGAACAGAATTGCTTGACTAGTTGTTATCTGTAATAATTTATTGTAATATTTGGGATAAGCTATGGGACGTATCATTTAACTGAATAGTATTAATAGTTGTTGTAGAAACTTCTGGACAATCTGTTTCGCTCAGTGCCATGCCCCGATGATTCCGCCATCGGTTGGGGTGTGACAAGACCTTTCTCCATCAGTTAGGAATCTGAGCCGTCACTAAACACATTCCTTAAATTGTAGCCATTTTTTGAGTGTTTATTTTTTGTGTCTAATATATATATATATATATATATATATATATATATATATATATATATATCACCAATGCTCTTGATTTTCTTGACTGTATATATCTTAAACGTCAACATATACACATGTGACTAAGTTTACAAAGATTTTTCAATGTCGAGAACCTAGATCAGAGAGTAAAAAAGGCGTGAGGTACACAATGGTTTAAAACTAAAATGGGATATATCGGGCTAGGATTCGAGTTACAGGAATGTTAGGCCCTAAAGTGTGAGACTGACGCATCAAATTAACACAACGGGTTATGGTTACGAACTGGGCTTTACCGGGTTAGTTTATATTAGGTTTTGGACCTTTATAGGTCACTTGGGCCAAGCTTTAGGCCATGTGGGCCAAGCAGGCCCAAGGGGAGCCCATGTAGGGACTTGGGCTTGAGTTAGTATATAAACAAGTTTCAAACTTGTTTTAGGGTTTGAACCTCATTGTTACAAAAGTTCTAAAGAAGCTAGAGAGAGGCGATTGTGGGGTAGGAACTTGTACCAGACGGTTTTGCTAGTTGATAGTAATAGAATCGTGTGCAAGTTTGAAAGTGATTCGGTATCGTGTTCTTCGTATTTTCAGTTTTTCGTTTTGATTCTTGATCATCAATTGAGTGGATTCCGCACAATCAATTGGTTGTTTGATATCATTGAAAGATCCGGTTCACGGGACTTACAAGTGGTATCAGAGCTTTTAGAACCTATTTCTAGGCTCGGTTAGATATCAAATATTCAAGATTTAGATTTTGTGTTCATCGCGTTCTTCGTGTTCATCAGAATTCTAACGAAAATCAGTATATTTTAGTGTTTTAATCTTTTGAAAGGGTGTTTAAAAGAATTATTTTTTTTTAACTTTAAAAGGATTTGCTTTATCTTTTAAGTGTTAAAAAGATTTGTTTTATTTAAAATTCCTATCATCTCGGGATTCTGGTTTTCAAGCTACATTCAAGGTTCATAGATTTCGAGAATAATCTCAACTGAGATTCCGAAACAGTATTACGAAAAGATTTTATTAAATTCATCGTTTTCGAGTTGCTCTGTTTCAAGCCTAACAGATTTTAACAACACCGTTCCGAATCAAGGAGTTCTCTTCACGGTCTCGACTTGATCTCATATTTGATTTCAAGGTCTCGAGTCATCCACCTCTACTGGTTTCGAGTCTGATTCTGAGGTCTCGACAAAACCGATCATCATTGTTCTTCATTTCAGTCGCAATCTTAGTTCTCGAGTCATCAATCAAGAAGGTCTCGAGTCGCAACATCGCTTCCGTGTTGCGGTTTCGAGTTCTCCATTTTCACTGTCTCGAGTCGCAATCTCTTCAACCATCATTATTATTCTCGGTCTCCACTCACCCACCGTTCCTAGTCGCAACCTCCAAGGTCTCGACTCATCACAGGTCTCGACTCATCTCTTCTTCCCAAATAGTCTCGAGTCGCAACCTCGGTTCCGACTCGCAATCAACTTTACCACGATTTCGACTCCATAGTTCCGTCTCCAACGCTGTCAAACCTCCCACCGTTTTTCATCGTCAGATCGTCATTGTCAAACTTTCCACCGTCGTTCACCATAGAGTCACCTGCCGGAGCACCGCCATCACGACACTGACGTTCACTTTCTTCTGAAAATTTATCATCATCCATCATCGTCATCATTCTCCACCATAATCATCACATTGTCATCGTTTCAGATAGTCATCCCCTTCGGCAACATCCATCTTCTCCGGTGACCCCCGACAACCTCCGGTTACCATCTGCGAGCACCGTCTCCATCGATCAGTCGCCTGAGATTTATAATTAGGGTTACGATTCTGTGGTTTACGAAGAAGAAGATAACAACGTGATTTGTCGTTTATGTATTAATGTTTAGATTTTAATATATTAATAATAAAAATAATAATAATAATAATTGGTATATTTTTAAAATAAAAATTATTACATTCTAATTAAAAAAAATATATTATTATTCTATAAAAAAAATTGACAGATTTTTGAGGTGCGGTTCAGAAAGCGGGTTCATTCGCGTGCAAAGGGTTTGAGCTAGCGAGTACACAGGTTCTCGCTTTGGGCTTGTGTTGAGGAAATAGTTAAAAGCACACGTTTTTGGGGATCACTTCTTAAAAATGTCTTCTAAGAGAGAGGTGCTTGAGCAGGAACTCCAAGGATTCAGATACTCATATGGTGAATCTATTGAAGCACTTACAGGCCGGTTTGCTGAACTGCTCTCTAAAATGGAGAAGGCAGAGATGGTGGTGTCTACTCACATGAGCAACAGAAAGCTTCTGGATGCTATAAAAAGTATTCCAGATCAGGCGAACTGTAGTTGGTTTACCAATGTTAATCAGATAATAGTGACAACCGACTGCCACTGTTACAAAATGAAGTCAGATGAGCTGATCTCACTAATCAAATCATATGACAATGCTGACTCATCACAAAATTCAGCATTTATGTTTAACAAACCCCTGGCTCGAGAAATTACTAAAGAACGTGAAGAGATACTTTCTGTCTTTTGCACTCCTGAGTGTAGAGAAAGAAATGAGGCATATCGGTTACACAACACTGAGTTGATTCAAGACTACAACGACGTAAAAAATAAAAATTTTACTTTATCAAAGAATGAAAAGCTTTATAAAGATAAAATTGAAGCTCAGCGAAAAGACATCATCAAACTTAAGGATGATGTAAGTGTAAAAACATCCCATTTCTTAGAGGCACAGGAGAAGGTATGCATTTTGATCAAAGAACTGGAAGGTATTAGAGAAAGATATCAAATTAACGAACTTAACATTAAAAAATATGAGTCTTCCAGTAAACTGGTCAAAAATCTGTGTGATCAGCAACTTGCATACAAGAAAAAGAAGGGGTGTGGGTTGGGATTCAATCAAGTTCCTCCTCCTTATAATGACAACTACACATATCTACCCATGACTGAGGAGGAATTAATGAATGAGGAAAAAATGGCTTACGGTCCCAAAAACAATAAGTCATCAGTTAATGTCACACCTGTTGAAAAACAGGTGGATCAACCAATTTGTTTTGTATCCAAGGGTACTTTTGATCCTAATGCTTCGTCTTCCCCTGTAGATGAAGTTAAAGTTGAAGGTGTCGTTGGAGATGAACAAGCATCAAGTTCTCATGTGTGTGACATTTTTGGCTCATTTTTTCACACTATGATTAATTTCAGGTCTGAGGATTTGGGCGAAAACGTTGATGCTTGCGTAACAGAGACTGAATCGGCAAACGAAACGAATGAGCCAGTTAAACCATCTGATTCCAAATGCGAATCACCTGAAGCAGCTGATTCTGAGAAATTGGAATCAGTTGATTCTAGTGAATTCAGCTCAAGAGTGTCATGTGCAAAACCGTCTTGTGCTGATAATTCATCTGATGATTCAGATGAAGTTTCTACTGAAGTTTCTGGTGTTTCATCGGATAAACCAGAATTCTCCGATTTTGTCAAAGCTGACAACATGAAGGATGAAGTGAAAACTGACGTGAAAAAGGCTCCAAGAGCGCAAGCTGAACAATCTGAACCTTCTGTTAGTGATGAAAAGGTTCAAATCAAGCAACAAGAGCCAAAGCGAGCAGGTAAAGGACCCGAAAATAAGAAGCCTAAACATCAAAGACGATCAGGCTCTCCACAGTCCTCAACGGGCAACAATAGTCCTCAAAAGGCCCGTGTTGTGAAAAATGCCTTTGTTAAGCCAGTCAGTAATGGCAAATGTGAAAAATATGCATTTGACTGTGCTAACAAAGCTTTCGGAAAGACTGGTGAGATTTCTGAACAAGACGTGCAGTCTACACAAAATAAGAAAACTCAGACGAAATCTCCACCACAGAAGGCCCCTGTAAACGACAAGTACAGACATCCAAATTTATCCTCGTTTGCAAGAAATGTGCAACACAAACAAGCACAGAAAGGACCGGTTCATCCTTCAGGGCCTGCAAGAGCTACACAAGCTTATCAGAATACTTTCTACGTGAAGAGACAAACATGCTTCAATTGCGGCATTGCTGGTCACATTGCTCGGAACTGCACAAATCATCCCTATGTACCCTACTATATGCAAAATCAGAGGGTTACACCAAAGGATAACAATCATACCAAGCCAATGAAGGTATCTTCACCTAAGGCAATGAAGAATGTGAATCCCAAGGTTAAACGTTCTGATGGGGATTGGAACGCTGCTAAAAACAAACGCAAGGTTGTTCAAGAACAAAAACGTTTTTCTAAAACTAATAAACCTGAAACAGCTAAAGTTGATCAACCAAAGGCAACAAACGCGTTTTCTAAACCGAAACAAATTTGGAGAGCAAAACAAAAAGCAGCCACATCTCCAATCCTTGAAACAAAAGGGGACTTGTGTTTAATGGAAATGTCTTATTTTGATGCTTCAGGAAATCCCAGGACCACGATGGCCTAGGTACCCATGTCTTACTAATCTCCTTACTTTTCAGGAATAACCAAGGAGGAGCTGTTGATAATCTTTGGAATGTTGATAGCGGTTGTTCTAGAGATAAAAACGGGTAACATCTCACTGTTGCAAAAAGTTCAAATTTTTTTTACAGATGATATGTTTCCTTTGGAGGAGATAAGAGAATTAAGAAATGATCAGCAAAAGGTACCGTTTAAATTCAGTACTTTGATATGATTTTGATTAGTCTTCAATCTGATGATAGAACGGTTAAACAAAAATATTTTCTCTCTTTCTTAGTTCATTATTTTGTAAATTTGCGCAAAAATACAAGATTTATGCATAAATTTAGGGGGAGAGAGGAACATATAGATAGATATAGAGTTTAGGGGGAGAAAATGAGAAAAATACAAAAACATTAAAAAAATGAAAAAGCCAAAAAGAGAAATTGCATGATATGGGAAGTGAAATAAATGTTTGTGTTAAAGGGTTTGACTAACACATGTAAGGTGCCATAGCTGAAAAGACTAGGATCTACTGCGATATGTCGATAGGCTTGACGCTCAAAATGATAAAAGATACTAAGTGATATAAACATAACGAACTATGTACCATGTGGGTAACATACCAATGGCGTATGATTTTATGGTCTTAATTCTTGCGTTGATAGATAGCCAACATCTGAGGTTTCGGGTCTTTATATTGTTGAATCATCCGGGGATATCTTGGTTGTCCTTCTGTTCAGAACTAAAATTGTACATGACCCCAGGAAAGAAAGTCACTTGGAATTGGCTCATTTCTATTTGAATGTCTGTATGTTGTCCCGATACACACAATTTTGATCTGATTCTGAAATCTTCTCTGAAAAAAGTCGTGTACCTCCTCTGCTGCATCCAGATACATGCTGACCTGGAGGTGCTAGGCAACGACAGTTTCTGATGCATCCAGATACATGCTGACCTAGCTGTACGTTGTCGCGCTATAGATCTAATACACCTGAAAGAGGCCCTCAAGTGCCCAAAAGAAACCCAAGAAACCTATATCAAATTGAGAAAAACTTATTTGATTTGTATATTATATCATCTCTACAAAAGATCTATTCTGTTCTTTTCTCAACCTATTTCCAGTTAAGATTTTAGAAATCTGGATTGGACTTGTGAAATATGTGGTAGGGAAGATACTTGCATGATAGAGTGTGCTGTTTATATTTCCAGGATTTGATTAGTATTTATTTGGGTGTTCATTGTTAAGAAATCAAAACATGATAAAACAGATTATATGCAGACCTAGACACAGTCAGGATATCTTAAAGGATGACATCAGTATACTCACCTGCTACGATGAATCGTTGTACTTACCTTGATCGCGGGGGTATGCCTTGGAATGAGACACACGGGTATAATAGTATAATATTATCTTAAGCATATCACGAAGTTGAAAATTGAAAGTTGAGCGTCAAAGTTTAAGTGGACAAATATATTGGCAATCGCATAGACCAGTTTGATTAGGCTCGTACTGAAAAGTGTTCCTTAGTCTGCCTAAGAACGAATTTTGATCCCATTGCAATTGTAATTGTATATTATGGTAGTTGTTTATATTTTGAGTTTTTATTTGTTTTTAGTTCTTAAAATTAAAAACTAAAAAAAAAGAAAAATTCAAAAATACAAAAAGAGTGTCTTGTTTTTCCATAAAACCAAAAATCCAAAAATAGATTGTTTTTTTTTTAAAATTAAAAAATTATAACCGTTCTTGAAGATTTGACTGATCATAAAAATTTGAAAGAGTTTGAATTGTGAAATCCGAGTACAAGTACTTGGATGTACCTAGTGTTCATATGGTACTCTCCCTGTTGCATAAGAAATGTTTGCTTATAAGTTTGTGAGCATGTGCAGAACTTGATTTCAATCAAGAACAGGGGTTGATGAAGACTGAGATGCTGTTAGTTGCTGAAGAAGCCTGAAGCAGAAAAACAACAAGATGTACCTGAGTCAGAAGAACCGGATACGAAACGTCGTCTGACAGTGAAAGTACATTTGAAGAAGTACCGTGAACCTGCTTGAAGAAAAAGACTGAAGAAGAAAAGAGCTGTTGAGAATCCTCCTCTCACATTCTTATTAACAAAGACTTTCAAGTTAAAGCTGATCATGATCCTAGTATGAAGCTAACCACAAGAGCTGAAGAAAGAGACCCAGTGCTGAGAGTTCAGAAGTCAAGCACTTCCATAACATCTGCAGCATAGTGACGACCATAGACTTCGTTGAAGACGTTGCTGAATTCATGCTATGAAGAAAATTTGATGGCATCAGTCTAGGGGGAGATTGTTAGGCCCTAAAGTGTGAGACTGACGCATCAAATTAACACAACGGGTTATGGTTACGAACTGGGCTTTACCGGGTTAGTTTATATTATGTTTTGGACCTTTATAGGTCACTTGGGCCAAGCTTTAGGCCATGTGGGCCAAGCAGGCCCAAGGGGAGCCCATGTAGGGATATGGGCTTGAGTTAGTATATATACAAGTTTCTAACTTGTTTTAGGGTTTGAACCTCATTGTTATAAAAGTTCTAAAGAAGCTAGAGAGAGGCGATTGTGGGGTAGGAACTTGTACCAGACGGTTTTGCTAGTTGATAGTAATAGAATCGTGTGCAAGTTTGAAAGTGATTCTGTATCGTGTTCTTCATATTTTCAGTTTTTCGTTTTGATTCTTGAATCATCAATTGATTGGATTCCGCACAATCAATAGGTTTTTTGATATCATTGAAAGATCCGGTTCACGGGACTTACAAGGAACAAGGGCCAAACCAAGCACCCAAGAATGGAATCGCCGAGCGAAAACACTTGACAACCTCCAGGAAGCAGCTATTGTTGCCATCAGACCTTTCTCCATCAATTAGGAATCTGATATCGTCAGTAAACACATTCCTTAAATTGTAGCAATTTTTTGAGTGTCTATTTTTTGGTTTCTAATCTGCATATATATCACCATTGCTCTTGATTTTCTTGACTGTATATCTCTTAAATGTCAACATATACACGTGTGATTTAGTTTACGAAGATTTTTCAATGCCGAGAACCTCGATCAGAGAGTAAAAAAGGTGTAAGGTTCACAATGGTGTAAAAATAAAACGGGATATACCAGGCTAGGATTTGAGTTACAGGAACAAGGGCCTAACCAACCACCCAAGAATGGAATCCTCGAGCGAAAATACTTGACAACCTCCTGGAAGCTGCTTTTCTTGCCACTAGACCTTTCTCCATCAATTAGGTATCTGATGCCGTCATTAAACACATTCCTTAAATTGTAGCCATTTTTTGAGTGTTTATTTTTTGATGTCTAACCCGCATATATATCGCCATTGCTCTTGATTTTCTTGACTATATATCTCTTAAATGCCAACATATACACGTGTGATTTAGTTTACGAAGATTTTTCAATGCCGAGAACCTCGATCAGAGAGTAAAAAAGGCGTGAGGTTCACAATGGTGTAAAACTAAAATGGGATATACCGGGCTAGGATTCGAGTTATAGGAACAAGGGCCAAACCAAATACCCAATTATGGAATCGTCGAGCGAAAACACTTGACAACCTCCTGGAAGCACCTTTTCTTGCCCCCAGACCTTTCTCCATCAATAAAAAATCTGATGCCGTCACTAAACACATTCCTTAAATTGTAGCCATTTTTTCATTGTTTATTTTTTGGTGTCTAATCTGCATATATATCACCATTTCTCTTGATTTTCTTCACTGTATATCTCTTAAATGTCAGCATAAACACGTGTGATTTAGTTTACGAAGATTTTTCAATGCCGAGAACCTCGATCAGAGAGTAAAAAAGGCGTGAGGTTCACAATGGTGTAAAACTAAAATGGGATATACCGGGCTAGGATTCGAGTTACAGGAACAAGGGCCAAACCAACCACCCAAGAATGGAATCGTTGAGCGAAAACACTTAACAACCTCCTGCAAGTAGCTTTTCTTGCCAACAGACCTTTCTCTATCAGTTAGGAATCTGATGCCGTCACTAAACACATTCCTTAAATTGTAGCCATTTTTTTAGTGTTTATTTTTTGGTGTCTAATCCGCATATATATCAGCATTACTCTTGATTTTCTTGACTGTATATCTCTTAAATGTCAACATATACACGTGTGATTTAGTTTATGAAGATTTTTCAATGCCGAGAACCTCGATCAGAGAGTAAAAAAGGCGTAAGGTTCACAATGGTGTAAAACTAAAATGGGATATACCGGGCTAGGATTCGAGTTACAGGAACAAGGGTCAAACCAACCACCCAAGAATGGAATCGTCGAGCGAAAACACATAACAACATCCTAGAAGCAGCTTTTCTTGCCACCAGTCCTTTCTCCATCAATTAGGAATCTGATGCCGTCACTAAACACATTCCTTAAATTGTAGCCATTTTTTGATTGTTTATTTTTTGGTGTCTAATCCGCATATATATCATTATTGCTCTTGATTTTCTTGACTGTATATCTCTTAAATGCCAACATATACACGTGTGATTTAGTTTACGAAGATTTTTCAATGCCGAGAACCTCGATCAGAGAGTAAAAAAGGCGTGAGGTTCATAATAGTGTAAAACTAAAATGGGATATACCGGGCTAGGATTCGAGTTACAGGAACAAGGACCAAACCAACCACCCAAGAATGGAATCATCGAGCAAAAACACTTGACAATCTCCTGGAAGCAGCTTTTCTTGCCACCAGATCTTTCTCCATCAATTAGGAATCTGATGTAGTCACTAAACACATTCCTTAAATTGTAGCCATTTTTTAGTGTTTAATTTTTGGTGTATAGTCCGCATATATATCACCATTGCTCTTGATTTTCTTGACTGTATATCTCTTAAATGTCAACATATACACGTGTGATTTAGTTTACGAAGATAGTTCAATGCTGAGAACCTCGATCAGAGAGTAATAAAGGCGTAAGCTTCACAATGGTGTCAAACCAAAATGGGATATACCGGGCTAGGATTCAAGTTATAGGAACAAGGGCCAAACAAACCACCCAAGACTGGAATCGTCGAGCGAAAACACTTGACAACCTCCTGGAAGCAGCTTTTCTTTCCACCAGACCTTTCTCCATCAGTTAGAAATCTGATGCCGTCACTAAACACATTCCTTAAATTGTAGCCATTATTTCAGTGTTTATTTTTTTGTGTCTAATCCGCATATATATCACCATTTCTCTTGATTTTCTTCACTATATATCTCTTAAATGTCAGCATAAACACGTGTGATTTAGTTTACGAAGATTTTTCAATGCCGAGAACCTCGATCAGAGAGTAAAAAAGGCGTGAGGTTCACAATGGTGTAAAACTAAAATGGGATATACCAGGCTAGGATTCGAGTTACAGGAACAAGGGCCAAACCAACCACCCAAGAATGGAATCGTTGAGCGAAAACACTTAACAACCTCCTGCAAGTAGCTTTTCTTGCCAACAGACCTTTCTCTATCAGTTAGGAATCTGATGCCGTCACTAAACACATTCCTTAAATTGTAGCCATTTTTTGAGTGTTTATTTTTTGGTGTCTAATCCGCATATATATCACCATTGCTCTTGATTTTCTTGACTATTTTTTTCTTAAATGTCAACATATACACGTGTGATTTAGTTTACGAAGATTTTTCAATGCCAGGAACCTCGATCAGAAAGTAAAAAAGTCGTAAGGTTCACAATGGTGTAAAACTAAAATGGGATATACCCGGCTTGGATTCGAGTTACATAAACAAGGGCCAAACCAACCACCCAAGAATGGAATCGTCGAGCCAAAACACTTGACAACATCCTATAAGCAGCGTTTCTTGCCACCAGACCTTTCTCCATCAATTAGGAATCTAATGCCGTCACAAAACACATTCCTTAAATTGTAGCCATTTTTTGAATGTTTATTTTTTGGTGTCTAATCCGCATATATATCACCATTGCTCTAGATTTTCTTGACTGTATATATCTCTTAAATGTCAACCTATACACATGTGTTTTAGTTTACGAAGATTTTTCAATGTCAAGAACCTCGATCAGAGAGTAAAAAAGAAGTAAGGTTCACAATGGTGTAAAACTAAAATGGGATGTACCGTGCTAGGATTCGAGTTAAAGGAACAAGGGCCAAACCAACCACCCAAGAATGGAATCATTAAGCGAAAACACTTGACAACCTCCTGGAAGCAACTTTTCTTGCCACCAGACCTTTCTGTATCAATTAGGAATCTCATGCCGTCACTAAACACATTCCTTAAATTGTAGCCATTTTATGGTGTCTAATCCGCATATATATCACCATTGCTCTTGATTTTCTTGACTGTATATCTCTTAAATGTCAACATATACATGTGTGATTTAGTATACGAAGATAGTTCCATGCCGAGAACCTCGATCAGAAAGTAAAAAAGGCGTAAGGTTCACAATGGTGTAAAACTAAAATGGGATATACCGGGATAGGACTCGAGTTACAGGAACAAGGGACAAAACAATTACCCAAGAATGGAATCGTCGAGCGAAAACACTTGACAACCTCCTGGAAGTAGCTTTTCTTGTCACCAGACCTTTCTCCATCAATTAGGAATCTGATGCCGTCACCAGACGCATTCCTTAAATTGTAGCCATTTTTTAGTGTTTATTTTTTGGTGTCTAATCCGCATATATATCACCATTGCTTTTGATTTTTCTTGACTGTATATCTCTTAAATGTCAACATATACACGTGTGATTTAGTTTACGAAGATTTTTCAATGTCGAGAACCACGATCAGAGAGTAAAAAAGGCGTAAAGTTCACAATGGTGTAAAACTAAAATGGAATATACCGAGCTAGGATTCAAATTACAGGAACAAGGGCCAAACCAACCACCCAAGAATGGAATCGGCGAGCGAAAATACTTGACAACCTCCTGGAAGCAGCTTTTATTGCCACCAGACCTTTCTCCATCAATTAGGAATCTGATGCCGTCACTAAACACATTCCTTAAATTGTAGCCATTTTTTGATTGTTTATTTTTTGGTGTCTAATCCGCATATATATCATTATTGCTCTTGATTTTCTTTACTGTATATCTCTTAAATGCCAACATATACACGTGTGATTTAGTTTACGAAGATTTTTCAATGCCGAGAACCTCGATCAGAGAGTAAAAAAGGCGTGAGGTTCACAATGGTGTAAAACTAAAATGGGATATACCGGGCTAGGATTCGAGTTACAGGAACAAGGGCCAAACTAACCACCCAAGAATGGAATCGTCGACCGAAAACACTTAACAACCTCCTGGAAGCAGCTTTTCTTGCCACCAGACCTTTCTCCATCAATTAGGAATCTGCTGCCGTCACTAAACACATTCCATAAATTGTAGCCATTTTTGAGTGTTTATATATCACCATTGCTCTTGATATACTTGACTGTATATCTCTTAAATGTAAACATATACACGTGTGATTTAGTTTACGAAGATTTTTCAATGCCGAGAACCTCGATCAGAGAGTAAAAAAGGCGTGAGGTTCACAATGGTGTAAAACTAAAATGGGATATACCGGGCTAGGATTTGAGTTACAGGAACAAGGGCCAAACCAACCACCCAAGAATCGAATCGTCGAGCGAAAACACTTGACAACCTCCGGGAAGCAGCTTTTCTTGCCACCAGACCTTTCTCCATCAATTAGGAATCTGATGCCATCACTAAACACATTCCTTAAATTGTAGCCATTTTTTGAGTGTTTTTTTTTTGGTGTCTAATACGCATATATATCACCATTGCTCTTGATTTTCTTGAATATATCTCTTAAATGTCAACATATACACGTGTGATTTAGTTCACGAAGGTTTTTCAATGCCGAGAACCTCGATCAGAGAGTAAAAAAGGCGTGAGGTTCACAATCATGTAAAACTAAAATGATATATACCGGGCTAGGACTCTAGTTACAGGAACAAGGGCCAAACCAACCACCCAAGAATGGAATCGTTGAGCGAAAACACTTGACAACCTCCTGGAAGCAGCTTTTCTTGCCACCGGACCATTCTCCATCAATTAGGAGTCTGATGCCGTCACTAAACACATTCCTTAAATTGTAGCCATTTTTTGAGTGTTTATTTTTTGGAGTCTAGTCCGCATATATATCACCGTTTCTCTTGATTTTCTTGACTGTATATCTCTTAAATGTCAACATATACACGTGTGAATTAGTTTACGAAGATTTTTCAATGCCGAGAACCTCGATCAGAGAGTAAAAAAGGCGTTAGGTTCACAATGGTGTAAAATTAAAATGGGATATACCGGGCTAGGGTTCAAGTTACAGGAACAAGGGCCAAACCAACCACCCAAGAATGGAATCGTCGAGCGAGAACACTTGACAACCTCCTGGAAGCAGCGTTTCTTGCCACCAGACCTTTCTCCATCAATTAAGAATCTGATGCCGTCACTAAACACATTCCTTAAATTGTAGCCATTTTTTGAGTGTTTATTTTTTGGTGTCTAGTCCGCATATATATCACCGTTGCTCTTGATTTTCTTGATTGTATACCTCTTAAATGTCAACGTATACACGTGTGAATTAGTTTACGAAGATTTTTCAATGCCGAGAACCTCGATCAGAGAGTAAAAAAGGCGTAACGTCCACAATGGTGTAAAACTAAAATGAGATATACCAGGCTAGGATTCGAGTTACAGGGACAAGGGCCAAACCCAACCACCTAAGAATGGAATCGTCGAGCGAAAACACTCGACAACCTCCTGTAAGCAGCTTTTCTTGCCACCAGACCTTTCTCCATCAGTTAGGAATTTGATGCCGTCACTAAACACAATTCTCAAATTGTAGTCATTCTTTGAATGTTTATTTTTTGGTGTCTAATCCGCATATATATCATCATTTTTCTTAATTTTCTTTACTGTATATCTCTTAAATGTCAACATATACACGTGTTTTAGTTTACAAAGATTTTTTAATGCCGAAAACCTCGATCAGAGAGTAAAAAAGGCCTTGGGTTCACAATGGTCTAAAACGAAAATGGGATATACCGAGCTAGGATTCGAGTTACAGGAACAAGGACCAAACCAACCACCCAAGAATGGAATCTTCGAGCGAGAACACTTTACAACCTCCTGGAAGCAGCTTTTCTTGCCACCAGACCTTTCTCCATCAATTAAGAATCTGATGCCGTCAATAAACACATTCCTTAAACTGTAGCCATTTTTTGAGTGTTTATTTTTTGGTGTCTAATCCGCATATATATCACCACTGCTCTTGATTTTCTTGACTGTATATCTCTTAACGTCAACATATACACGTGTGATTTAGTTTACGAAGATTTTTCAATGCCGAGAACCTCGATTAGAGAGAAAAAAAGGCGTAAGGTCCACAATGGTGTAAAACTAAAATGGGATATACCAGGCTAGTGTCACACCCTGGCTTTGCGGAAATGTGGTTAATTTTGGTGTGACTTCTTAATACCATAGCTTAACCATAACAAGCTATATGAAATAAAAACCATGCAAGATCATCCATAGGATTAAGTTTTAAAAATCAAATACAACAACATTGTCTTGGGACGTTGACTCAAGCAACTGAAACTACAACCTGATAACATATATCATTGTTCAGAAAACACAAAAATTAACATGAAACAAACACAGTTTAAGGACTGTGACTCGTCCAGGAAAAAGTCACATCCCCTAAACCCGGATGACCTCGTAACACCGTGCAGCGGGAAAACATAACATACCGCGCCAGATCTTTAATTTTCTGAAATACATATAAGTTAAAAAATCAACAATAATCTTGAGCGAGTTCATGCGTAAGTGAGTAAGTAAAACCTTTGTATGTATAAAATCCTGGTATGTAGCAAATAAGGAAAAAGAGATCACCAATTGTTTGCAAGGCCATTGATATGTGTGAAGTGCAAGTAGGAAGACTCAAACCTAGCGGATTTATGCGTTGGGCACAAAGTCACCCCGAGGTCCGTACTGTTGGGCCTGGGGCTGGGCTCGCTACACCCAGATAGATCTACCGCTCCTGTCCCTCGGTCCTACCCTGAGGATTAATGGCCTCAAGTTTCCGCCTGCCCACTCACATGATCTAAGTAGTAAACCTCCTTACGCTAACCATACCATGTATAAAGTACTCATAAATATAGTAACATGTATTTCACCCCCGCAGTTTAGAAAACTGAAAACAGTTAAGAGAAAAGGGGGACATGAACTCACAGTGGTGCGTCTCTACCAAGTATATCTCCTGATCAAGCAGCTGGGCGACGACCTACACGTACTAACTCTATTAGACGGACGGCCGTGCCTTAGCTTCATGGATTAAGTTTTTGGGAAATAGTTAGACAACTATTTCGTGTTTACATTTTGTAAATACTTGGTATCTATTTTCCTTCCCAAGGATGGGGGATTTAATACATGTGCGTTCGTATTACGTTATTAAGTCTCACTTAATATATATTTTATTTCTTACTCCAAAATATAAATATTCTTCCCAAAAATATTATATTTTAATATATATAATTTTCCCAAAAATAATACCTTGACAAAATACGCGTTCATAAATATTTTCTTAAAATGCGTAAGTTACGTTTTAAAGATCGGGTGGTATTAACTATACCGTTGTAACTTAAATATTTATCGTGAAGGCGTTCGTATTATTTTGGAGTTGTTAACCTTTGGTAATATTATTTTTACCCTAAAAATAATATTTGTATATTTCACAAAATAATCATAAACATTTTACAAGTGACGTTATGAAAAATATACATATCAAATATATATTTACCCCGTTTTATTTTGTGAAAATCCCACCTCTGATATTTTGTAAATAAAGTCGTGGCGAAATTTACATGTTGAAAACAAGTCAAAAATACATTCGTAACACTTGTGATGAAAATACTTTTAAGTGTTAGGTTTTTAGAAAAATTTCACCAGAGTTTCCTCTGTAACTAGAGGTGGCCACGCTTTCAAGCGTATCATTTTCTTTTATAATTCAAATCAACAATTTTCTCATTCAACCAAAACAATATCCAAAGCATCAAACTAGTCAAAATATATATAAATCGCATAAATTACATGAACTTGTGGTTTATCCAAAAATATGTAGTAATCCCATTACTTTTAGTGGATCTTTATATAAATCAACTTCGTTTCTTGAAAGTCTCGTTTTTAAAGGAATTTCATCTTTACAACTTCTTGTAAAATTTGACAAAATTAGTTCTTTGTCGAAACTTAGTGTTACACAAGTGTTTACACACTTGTGTGCTTACAAAAATCACTTTTGTTTAGTAAAGATCCGGTTTAGAAAATATGATTTCACTTGACACTTGGTTCTTTGAAAATACCACTTGTAGATCCGTAGATCTACTAGTTTTGAACACTATTTCATAAGTAAAATCGATTTTACACAAGTTCATGTTTAGTGTGTGGTAGAGTTTCATCATTTAACCCTTTTTACACTTAAACAAACTTTATGCCATGATCCATGAACATGACTAATCCGGGTTAGATGATGATCCGAGCTACCACAACACAGATCGGCACTAAATAATCACCACAAGACAAGTTTTGCAAGATTTACACAACATCATAGCTTTTAACCAACATCTTTAACTTTTTAGTAGACTTTTACATATCATCTTGCAAGTTCTTGAGTTTTAACCGTCACATTTCATTTTAACCACTTTAAAATAGATCGAGAGGGCGTTTATAGCAACTTACTACTAGCTCGAGGCTAGGGAAGAATCTAGTCGAAGAATGAGTGGATAAAAGCAATGAGAAGAGGTCCTTCACGTTTCGAATGCACCAAGTTTCCTCGTATGTGATCCTTGACACTTGAATACCCTTGAAATTGCTTGATCAAAATCGAAAGATGGATGGATGGTTGTTGTTGTTCTCGGCCGAGAGGAAGCAAGGAGAGGGAGAGAGAGTTGTTGAGTGTTGTGTGTGTATGTTATGGTGGATTATGTAGGCTACTTATAGACAAAGTTCAAGATCATTAACCAATGGATTCCATGTCTCCATGATATTAGGCAAGAGTGATTAGTTTAATCAAAAATAGGACAAGAGGTGGTCACAATGTGACCGAACTCGGTTAGGGGGGGGGGGGGTAATCCGGTTGGTTTTCAACTAAGTGTTAAGTATTAGTTAAGTTAAGTGGAGGTTAACTCGGTTACTGATGTGTTATGCATTATAGCGGGTGTTAGGGTATTCAGGGACCCTAACTGGCTCAGAAAAAGATAAACAACGTTAATGGCAATATTTTTATGTCCCGGGTATAGTCCGGTTGTTCGGTTGGATAGTGATCCGTTAAAGCGCTTAACAAAGCTTTAAAGTGTCGTTATTATTATTTTTTAGTGACACAACTTATTCCCGACACTTTGGAAAGTGTCTAGTAATATGTTTCTCATGTTTTGGCACTTTATTAGTTAACCAAATGCTGAATTTTTAGTTAAAATGCTGAATTTTGTACTTAGAGTACGTTTTAGGCACATCCGGCCACTGTAACTTATTCCTAGTGACACAGTTCTTCAACCCTTATATCCCTACACTCTCTACTAGTGTAGCAAAATATCTCTGGCTCATACAGGCCTTAGAGGCAATGTCTGCCTGATGCTGGCTATATCAGCATGTTTAATAGGTTATACGTTCATAGTGCTACTGTGCTTTTGTGCATCAAGATTGTCACTAGAGTTCAGTATGTAAATAATGGAGTGACAGCAAATAAGGTATGATGCAAGTAAGTGTACGTATCAGAATTCAAGTAGCAGTTTATCCACAATTTCAAGTAAGCATAGTAATTAAGCAGTAATTAATTATTAATTAAGTCGTACGGATACCTGATTTAGTGAGGGTTGTCACATTCTCCCCCCGTTAGAAAAATTTCGTCCCAAAATTTTAAGTTCTGCTTCTAGTAGCAGGGTTCTTGGGAAATAAGTGGGGGTATTTCTCTTTCATCCGGTCCTCACGCACCCAGGTGTATTCAGGACCATGTCTGGCATTCCAACGAACCTTGACGAGCTTGACACTGCTCCGGCGGGTTTTGTTTACTTTCCAATCCGTAACCTCAACAGGTTCTTCGACAAAATGGAGCGTGTCGTCGATATGGATCTCGTCGGTGGGAATGACAACGGTATCTTGCGTTGGACTTTTCTTCAAGTTTGATACATGAAATGTATCGTGAACACCATTCAGTTCAGCAGGTAAGTCCAGCTTGTATGCTACTAACCCAATTCTTTCCAAAATCCTGAACGGACCAATATACCGCGGATTCAACTTTCCACGCTTCCCGAAGCGTGCCACACCCTTCCAGGGTGATACCTTCAACAAAACCATATCACCTACCTCAAACTCTAGAGGTTTCCTTCTTCGATCCGCGTAACACTTTTGTCGATCACGAGCCGCCTTGATGCGATCTCGGAACTGTGCAATCTTGTCTGTGGTTTCCTGGACCATATCAGGACCAACCAATTGCCTATCACCTGCATCAGACCAACAAAGCGGTGATCTGCACTTGCGGCCATATAGAGCTTCAAATGGCGCGGCACCAAAACTGGTGTGGTAGCTGTTGTTGTATGAAAATTCGACCAATGGCAAATGCTTATCCCAGCTACCGCCCAAATTCATAACACATGCTCTCAGCATATCTTCCAAAGTCTGAATAGTTCGCTTGCTTTGTCCGTCGGTCTGTGGGTGAAAAGCAGTGCTCAAATTCAATTGCGAGCCAAAAGCTTCTTGGAAGGATTGCCAAATCCTTGATACGAACCTTCCGTCTCTATCAGAGATGATTGAGAGAGGTACTCCATGGCGCGTAACGATTTCTCTCATGTAAATTTCAGCCAACTTGCTCGTATTATCCTTCTCTCTGATAGGTAAGAAGTGCGCTGACTTCGTTAATCGGTCCACTATTACCCATATAGTGTCTTGGCGTTCTTGGCAACTTTGTAATAAAATCCATGGAGATTTGTTCCCATTTCCACTTGGGAATTTCGGGTTGTTGCAGAAGTTCCGAAGGCTTCTGGTATTCCTCTTTCACTTTAGCGCACGTTAAACACTTGCTTACATAAACAGCAACATCGCCTTTCATCCTAGGCCACCAATAATAATCCTTAAGATCTTGGTACATCTTATCCGCTCCTGGATGGATAGAGTACCGTGATTTGTGAGCTTCATCTAAAATAACCTTCCTTAAACCACCAAACAGAGGAACCCAAATCCTTTTCTCAAAACATAACGTTCTTTCATCGTTTGGCACCAATTGCTTCTCCATCCCACGGAGATATTCTTCTTCAAGGTTTCTTTCCTTAAGGGTTTCTTTTTGCGTGGCACGAATGCGCAGAGAAAGGTCTATCGGAATAATCATCTCCAAAGCCCTAACCCTTATGGGCTTGATCCTTTCTTTCCGACTTAGGGCGTCGGCGACCACATTCGCCTTCCCTGGATGATACTTTATCTCGCAGTCGTAATCATTCAACAACTCAACCCAACGTCTTTGTCTCAAATTCAACTCCTTCTGATTGAATATGTGTTGTAGGCTCTTATGATCTGTGAAGATCGTACATTTCGTACCATAAAGGTAGTGTCTCCAGATCTTTAAAGCAAATATCACTGCGCCGAGTTCCAAATCATGCGTGGTATAATTCTTTTCGTGTACCTTCAGTTGACGCGATGCGTAGGCTATAACCTTTTGGCGTTGCATCAACACGCAACCCAAACCTTGGCGTGAGGCGTCACAGTATACCACAAAATCATCCGTACCTTCCGGTAGTGCTAAGATTGGCGCATTGCAGAGCTTATCTTTTAATAACTGAAACGCTTCTTCCTGTTTGATTCCCCAATCAAACTTCTTATCTTTCTGCGTGAGGAGCGTCAATGGTTGAGCGATCTTCGAAAAATCCTCAATGAACCTTCGATAGTAACCGGCCAAACCCAAGAATTGCCGAATCTCGGTTGGCGTCTTTGGCGTCTCCCAATTCTTGATCGCTTCGATCTTGGTGGGATCCACATGAATTCCATCTCCATTCACCACGTGTCCAAGAAATTGGACTTCACGTAGCCAAAACTCTCACTTCGAGAATTTGGCGTACAGCTGCTCCTTTTTCAGCAACTCCAAAATAGCTCTTAGATGCTATTCGTGCTCAGCCTTTGTCTTTGAATAAATCAAAATGCCGTCGATGAACACAATCACGAACTTGTCCAAATACGGCTTGCAAACTCTGTTCATCAAATCCATGAAAATTGCAGGTGCGTTTGTCAACCCAAACGGCATAACTAGGAACTCGTAGTGTCCATAGCGAGTTTTGAAGACTGTTTTCGGGATACTTTCCTCCTGTATCCTTAACTGATGGTATCCAGATCGAAGATCGATCTTAGAGTAAAAGCTTGAACCTTGCAGTTGGTAGAATAAATCATCTATCCTTGGCAGAGGGTATCTATTCTTGATCGTCAGCTTGTTCAACTCCCGGTAGTCAATACACATACGGAAACTACCGTCCTTCTTCTTGACAAATAGGACCGGAGCTCCCCAAGGCGAGAAGCTTGGTCGGATAAATCCTTTGTCTAACAACTCTTGAAGTTGTGTCGATAATTCCTGCATCTCAGACGGGGCAAGTCTATAGGGTGCCTTAGCCACAGGTGCGGCGCCTGGAACTAAATCGATGCGAAACTCTACTTGCCTCTGAGGTGGCAGTCCAGGCAAGTCCTCTGGAAAGACTTCTGGATATTCCCTCACGACAGGGATGTCTTCGATATTTGGTTCTGCAGCTTTCTTATCTACAATGTGTGCCAGAAAGGCAGCACATCCCTTCTGCAAACACTTTCGCGCTTTCAGGCAGCTGATAATCCTTAATGGTGTATCACGCTTCTCTCCATGAACCACAATTGTTTCACCATCTTTGGTTGGGATACGAACAACCTTTTCGTGACAAACTATCTCAGCCTTGTTGCCTGATAACTAATCCATTCCTACTACCACGTCAAAGCTTCCCAGCTAGATTGGTAGTAGATCCAAAGCAAACTCACGCTCTCCCAATTCGATCACACAACCTCTGACCACTTCATTGGCTTCTACCAACTTTCCATTCGCCAATTCGATTGAGTAGGGAGTATCTAACTTACTAGCGGCTAACCCAAGCATATTCTTAAACTCTAACGATACGAAGCTATAATCGGCACCAGTATCAAATAAAACGGATGCATAGCGTTGGTTTACAGGGAACGTACCAGTAACAACATTGGGATCCTGGCGTGCTTCCCTCGCTTCAATATTGAAAACTCTTCCACGGGCTTGGTTCAATTCTGGGCAGTTCCTCTTATAGTGCCCAATATCATCACAGTTAAAGCATCCAGGTCTTTGCCCGTTTCCACCTCCATTTCCAGCTTGATTATTCCTTTGGTTACGATTCACAGTGCCCGCTTGATTCACATTGTTGCCTCGATTCCCATTACCTCCATTGTTTCCTTGTGGGCGATTTCCATTTCCACCCCAGTTATTGTTTCTGTTTCCAAATCCTCCTTGGCCTCCCTGGCTAACAGTGGCCCAACAAGAATCCTTCGAGTGGCCAGGTTTCCCACACGCTTCACACACTTTCAAACCACATCGGCCAGAATGGTGACGCTGGCAGGTGTTGCACTTGGGCTGAGTGCCCATATATCCCTTTCCTTTCTTTCCACTACCAGCTGCAACTTGAGCTGGCACGCTTGACTCTCCTTTCTTAACAACCCCACTAGTGCCTTGTTTGAAGTTCGAGAACTTCCGTTTGTTACCTCCTGATGACTCGACGTGAGTCTCCTTCTTTTTAGTCTCGACATCATCGAACTTGTTGAGGCGGATAGCCTCCTCAGTGAGAGCCACGCTCAGATCAATAGCCTCAGTGATTGTTGCAGGCTTGGATGAGGTCACCATACTTATGATTTGAGGAGCTAATCCCCAAATGAAGCGCTCAATCCGCTTGAATTCTGGAGTGACCATATAAGGTACCACATGCGACAAGTCATGAAACCTCTGAACATACTCTGCGATCTTCGGACCTTCCATCTTCAAATGCCATAATTCAGTTTCCAACCTTTGAATTTCAGCGCGAGAGCAATACTTTCGGCGCATAAGCTCTTTCAGTTCGGTCCATGTCATTGCGTAGGCTGCGGCTTCTCCAAGAGTATGCACTTGCAAATTCCACCAGGACAGGGCTCCATCCAAGAATAGCCCAGAAATGTAGGTGACTTGCTGGTCTGGTGCACACTTGCTCATGCGGAGAACAGATTTCGTCTTCTCGGCCCAACGAACAAAAGCGACAGCACCTCCAGTGCCATCAAAGTTGACAGGCTTGCAGTCTAGAAACTGCTTGTAGGTGCACCCTGTACATACGTTACAACATGAATGGCATTAGCAACCTTTGCTAGAGATATCCGATTAGATCATGGTATGTCTTAATGACTTAGTATTACCATGAGGTGGATTGTTGTTGCCAGTATTGCCAGAATTACTGCCACTAGTCCCTCCTTGAGAGGCGGCGTACTGTGCGATGGCAACGGCGATGACTTGCTGTAGCTCTGCCTCATTAGTAGGCATTCGCGTTTGACGTCTCGGCGGCATCTTCTAAAAGATGAGTTCACGCGGGTCAGGTCATAGTAAAGCGTACGTATATAATGATAGTAATAGTATATAACATCTCATGTTATAAACACACCAATCACATAACATCCCATGTTACAATCATATCAATCACACAACATCCCATGTTATAAATATCAATCACACAACATCCCATGTCATAAAACATAAATAATCAATCAAACAATCACATATGATGAGAATACTGCGATTGCATTGCTATAAATCGAGACCACATGGTAAAGTGTACAAGTACATAAATACATCATCATCGACTAAGGGCTACATCACCCCAGTCTAAAAGAATATCAAATCAGTGTCAATACATCCCATATACATGATCAACAAAAGTCAGAATCAGAATGCAGTCTCCAAAAGTAGCTGTGTAGTCAGAGCAATCGCCGTCTTCTCACCAATGTCTACCCATGCTGTACTAAAGATGCCCTATACTGATGGCGGTGGAGGAGGGGGAAAATGGGAATAAAACAGACGTCGCAAATGGAGCCAGTCCTCCTCCATGGCTCTCTGGGAACGCAACCAAGAAGCAACCTGCTGCTCTAGTGGCAAAAGGCGTGCAGCATAGTCAGGTAACAACGGTCGAGGGTGCTGCGAAAAAGCAGGGTGGGTCTGACCCTGACACTGGCATGGCGGTGGCTGAGCTCTCTCAAGCTCCTGAATGCGCCGTGTGAGTGCCTCCTGCTGTACAATAAACGACATCAGAACGTCCTCAATGGAATACCCCATGTGGAAAGGATGGTAGGGGTCGGTCGGTGGCATAACAGGTGGTGACGTCCAGAGAAATGGCTCACTGGCTGGATCGAAAGGTGGCACAGAGAATGGAGGAACAGGGGGAATAGCAGTAGAAAACTGTGGTATAACTGGGATAGATACCGGTACATGTCCAAAGGGATGAGCCGAAGAACCCTCTCCAGGTCGAGCTGGAGGTGTAAACTGAGGGAACGAAAAAGAGGTACTAATGTGACGTGCATCGGTGGTATGTGGGGGAATAGGTGGGAGCTCATCATCAGCGTCAATCCACCCATTCTGGGTGTGCGCATACCTGGGATCAATGTGGGTCGCGAATAGTGCATGCTTGGGCTCCAGGGGAACAGGATCAGGTAGGGGAGCAACAACAGGGTCAACGGGTGCATCAGCGATGAAAGGGGCATCAACATGATCTGCAGCAACAACATGGTCACCCTCCAATAGTGGAGCATCAACAGGGTGATCATCAATGGGTGGGTCAGCAATCACATGATCAATAATGGGTGCGCCAGCATGAACAGGGTCATGCTCAAACACTGGGTCGAGAGCGGCTACCGGCTCGGGGGCCATGGCAGGCTCGGGATCATCGAACGCCATCTCAAAATCAAACGCAGGGTCAATGGAATCAACTGGACCAACTGGGTCAACCGGGTCCTCCATAGGCTGATCCAGAGGTATAAACTCTATGTCCTGATCTGGGTCGAACCCAGGGGGAAAGACAGGATCGGAATCCTCCTCAACATCGTGGTCGAAAGCAAAGCTCGGGGCAGGGGCAACAGAGGATGCCCTATCAGGATCTGAACCGTGGGAAAAGTGCTGCGCATCCTGAGTATGCGATGGTGCGGAGGCCACAGACTCGAAAGAGTCTGGGACCGGTGAGTGTGCAGGTGACTCCTCAGCTGGAGCGTCTGCGAGTAACAAAAGATCACCAGCAGCTAGAAGGGCCTCGCCCGGAACATCATCCTCTAGGGGCTCGTCATCAAATAGATCGACGTCGTCGTCAGCGTCGGCGTCGAGGAGCATATCGTAAGCAGGATAAACGGCCAAAGGTATGGGAGCAGGGATCTCTACGAGCGGTAGGTCCCCAGCAACAGGGCCATCAGCGGGCTCGTCGACAGCGTCGGGTAACGCAAAGGGCTGGAAGTCATCCTCGTCGGTGCTAGTAACATCTGATGTGTGAACCTCGTGCTCCGAAGACTCTAGGTCGTCTGATACAATGGGTCTAGGGCCCGTGGTGTCCGAATCACCAGTGCCAGACGAGTCCATGGTGTCTGTAACACAAACACAGATATGCACAAATAATCAATCATACAATCAGATAAACACATTAGTCACCAATTAAATAATCAAATAGTTCTCCTAGTCCCACTAGCCTCCCAGCCTCCCAGACTGATCTTCCTAGTCCCACTAGCCTCCCAGCCTCCCAGACTGATCTTCCTAGTCCCACTAGCCTCCCAGCCTCCCAGACTGCTCTTCCTAGTCCCACTATCCAATTCTCCCAGCCTCCCAGACTGACTCCCTAGTCCCACTAGACAACTACCTCGGCCTCTCAGATCGAGCCTTGGCCTCCCAGACCGAGCCTCAGCCTCCCAGACTGAGCCTAAAATAATAAATAAAACGTGCTCAACATTTGTTTATAAAAACGTTTTGGATCTGGACTTAAATGGTATGCAGTAAAAATGTTTTCGTGAGAGCCCTAGTGATCATAGTCAAGACTCGAGAAGGAATCCTAGTTCGCTATGATCAGAGCTCTGATACCAAGCTGTCACACCCTGGCTTTGCGGAAGCGTGGTTAATTTTGGTGTGACTTCTTAATACCATAGCTTAACCATAACAAGCTATATGAAATAAAAACCATGCAAGATCATCCATAGGATTAAGTTTTAAAAATCAAATACAACAACATTGTCTTAGGACGTTGACTCAAGCAACTGAAACTACAATTTGATAACATATATCATTGTTTAGAAAACACAAACATCAACATGAAACAAACACAGTTTAAGGACTGTGACTCGTCCAGGAAAAAGTCACATCCCCTAAACCCGGATGACCTCGTAACACCTTGCAGCGGGAAAACATAACATACCGCGCCAGATCTTTAATTTCCTGAAATACATGTAAGTTGAAAAATCAACAATAATGTTGAGCGAGTTCATGCGTAAGTGAGTAAGTAAAACCTTTGTATGTATAAAATCCTGGTATGTAGCAAATAAGGAAAAAGAGATCACCAATGGTTTGCAAGGCCATTGATATGTGTGAAGTGCAAGTAGGAAGACTCAAACCTAGCGGATTTATGCGTTGGGCACAAAGTCACCCCGAGGTCCGTACTGTTGGGCCTGGGGCTAGGCTCGCTACACCCAGATAGATCTACCGCTCCTGTCCCTCGGTCCTACCCTGAGGATTAATGGCCTCAAGTTTCCGCCTACCCACTCACATGATCTAAGTAGTAAACCTACTTACGCTAACCATACCATGTATAAAATACTCATAAATATAGTAACATGTATTTCACCCCCGCAGTTTAGAAAACTGAAAACAGTTAAGAGAAAAGGGGGACATGAACTCACAGTGGTGCGTCTCTACCAAGTATATCTCCTGATCAAGCAGCTGTGCGACGACCTACACGTACTAACTCTATTAGACGGACGGCCGTGCCTTAGCTTCATGGATTAAGTTTTTGGGAAATAGTTAGACAACTATTTCGTGTTTACATTTTGTAAATACTTGGTATCTATTTTCCTTCCCAAGGATGGGGGATTTAATACATGTGCGTTCGTATAATTTCGAAATACGTTATTAAGTCTCACTTAATATATATTTTATTTCTTACTCCAAAATATAAATATTCTTCCCAAAAATATTATATTTTAACATATATAATTTTCCCAAAAATAATACCTTGACAAAATACGCGTTCATAAATATTTTCTTAAAATGCGTAAGTTACGTTTTAAAGATCGGATGGTATTAACTATACCGTTGTAACTTAAATATTTATCGTGAAGGCGTTCGTATTATTTTGGAGTTGTTAACCTTTGGTAATATTATTTTTACCCTAAAAAATAATATTTGTATATTTCACAAAATAATCATAAACATTTTACAAGTGACGTTATGAAAAAATATATAATATCAAATATATATTTACCCCGTTTTATTTTGTGAAAATCCCACCTCCGATATTTTGTAAATAAAGTCGTGGCGAAATTTACATGTTGAAAACAAGTCAAAAATACATTCGTAACACTTGTGATGAAAATACTTTTAAGTGTTAGGTTTTTAGAAAAATTTCGCCAGAGTTTACTCTGTAACTGGAGGTGGCCATGCTTTCAAGCGTTTCATTTTCTTTTATAATTCAAATCAACAATTTTCTCATTCAACCAAAACAATATCCAAAGCATCAAACTAGTCAAAATATATATAAATCGCATAAATTACATGAACTTGTGGTTTATCCAAAAATATGTAGTAATCCCATTACTTTTAGTGGATCTTTATATAAATCAACTTCGTTTCTTGAAAGTCTCGTTTTTAAAGGAATTTCATCTTTACAACTTCTTGTAAAATTTGACAAAATTAGTTCTTTGTCGAAACTTAGTGTTACACAAGTGTTTACACACTTGTGTGCTTACAAAAATCACTTTTGTTTAGTAAAGATCCGGTTTAGAAAATATGATTTCACTTGACACTTGGTTCTTTGAAAATACCACTTGTAGATCCGTAGATCTACTAGTTTTGAACACTATTTCATAAGTAAAATCGATTTTACACAAGTTCATGTTTAGTGTGTGGTAGAGTTTCATCATTTAACCCTTTTTACACTTAAACAAACTTTATGCCATGATCCATGAACATGACTAATCCGGGTTAGATGATGATCCGAGCTACCACAACATAGATCGGCACTAAATAATCACCACAAGACAAGTTTTACAAGATTTACACAACATCATAGCTTTTACCAACATCTTTAACTTTTTAGTAGACTTTTACATATCATCTTGCAAGTTCTTGAGTGTTAACCGTCACATTTCATTTTAACCACTTTAAAATAGATCGAGAGGGCGTTTATAGCAACTTACTACTAGCTCGAGGCTAGGGAAGAATCTAGTCGAAGAATGAGTGGATAAAAGCAATGAGAAGAGGTCCTTCATGTTCCGAATGCACCAAGCTTCCTCGTATGTGATCCTTGACACTTGAATACCCTTGAAATTGCTTGATCAAAATTGAAAGATGGATGGATGGTTGTTGTTCTCGGCTGAGAGGAAGCAAGGAGAGGGAGAGAGAGTTGTTGAGTGTTGTGTGTATGTTATGGTGTATTATGTAGGCTACTTATAGACAAAGTTCAAGATCATTAACCAATGGATTCCATGTCTCCATGATATTAGGCAAGAGTGATTAGTTTAATCAAAAATAGGACAAGAGGTTGTCACAATGTGACCGAACTCGGTTAGGGGGGGGGGGGTAATCCGGTTGGTTTTCAAC